>NC_090265.1:312242143-312542143 GCF_040414725.1 Anabrus simplex
TAGTGGATATGTAAGTTATATATGTAAGTGTATTTTGTGATTATAATGTTGATGATTACTAACTGATATTTCTTGTTGGTATATGTGTTGTTTCCCCGTCATTCATACAGAGGTCAGAAAGATAGATGAGGATAGATGTGCAGTTATTGTTACGTTAAGGCGAGCATCCTCAGGACAACGCAATTTGATTAGGATATAGCAGTTATCATTAAATTTCAGTTTAGGTTACTCAACCCATGAAAAGGCATTATTGGCTGGAACCATTCGACGTAAATAAATGCAAAACTTCTCATAATGTAAGCCATTTATGGCATAAAATATGACACAATAGGTATCAAAGACAATGCAATTAGTCAAATAATATTATCGTATAGGTTGCTTCATCTAGATAGAACATGTACAATGAGATCATCATGGTCATCAATCTGAAGGTCAATATTAACTAATGAGTATTGTGAACTTGTGTTCGTATTCACAACTGGCTTTATGAAAGTAAGAATTTCTTAAACCAATATCAGTGCATTATGTTGGGGTAGAGACAAGTCAATGAATGGTTTCGATTGCAATGATTTCATGCATTAGAAGGTTAAAAGCACGCTTTGGTTCCGTCTTAAATTGCATAGGGATATTTCAATGAATAAACGGAATCCAATCCAGAATATCTCCATTCTTTTATTAGTAATTAGCTGTAAACAACCTGTAAATTAAGTTCCAACCTCATGGTCACAATAAATTATATGATACCGGGAGTTCTAACCTTAGATATGCATCGTACGAGTCATAATAGGGAATATAGGCAAGATATCGACGAATTGGAAACCATATTACACAGGCACGTCACGAAATCGGAGAGATACTCCACAAATTAGACTCAAGAAACCTGGTCGCCTAATAGGATTCCCAACTCGATCTCCCGCACCCTTCAACACTAGAGTTCAGGAACTCAAACCATCAAAGTTACGGCACCTTAGCTAGCTGTGGCACTGCGAATCTCTGAAACAGTCCCCACACCGAGAAGAACCCGTCAAGACCCTGATTGCAGAGAGGACTCATCCACAAGGGGCTCCCAACCGTCATATTGTTGCAATACGATCCGCGAAAGCCAAAAGGCGTTCGAGTTACACCATAGGAAAGCTGAGAGTGCCCTTTCTGTATTGAAAAAAGACACAAAATGCAGCACATTTCCTCGCAGGCAACATTGTGCCATTGTTGAGGATTTAGAAAAGGTTTTCCCTTTGCCTAAATTGACACACTGTAACACGTATTATTTGCGTCAACTCTTTCTTATAACTTTAACATTCACATTACCGATACGAACGATGGCATAATGTGCTTGTGGCACGAGGGCCACGGAGGTAGTGGAGGGAATGAGATGGTCTCTTGTATTTTGCAGGCTCGAAACTCTGGTTAACTTCGAAACAGAAAAACGAATCTTGTTGTATGGAGTGCGATTGCTCAGGCCAAATAAAAAATCGAATGCTAATATTTTTGTACATGTACATAGTAGAACGAGATTTTCTCAAGTCAGTAGAACATAAATTTCTACTGTCTGGGCACAGTTTTTCAGTTGCCGATCGCGATTTCGCTCTTATTGAGAAAAGCAGCAAGACAGCCAAACTGCAAGTAATGGAAGATCTTGGAAATGTGACCAAGCAAGCTAGGCCTTCAACACCTTTCCGTGTGATGAACACGTATGGCAGTTCTTCGACTTTGAGGAAAAAGGCTTCTGAGTGCATTGATAAAAAAAATTGTATCACTCGGGTTTCTTTGCAGAAAATAAGAAAACAAGAGCCTGGTATTGTATTCTGCAAAACGAACTTTTCCGAACTTTTTGACTGGGAGAATTTTCATGTCCAGAAGAAAGGCAAGCAATGAAAGCCACAGCAGATGTGGAATTGGAAAAACTTCCAGCTACAGTTCCGTTGGCACCAAACAAGCAAAGATGTCTGTCCAACATTATTGATTACGTGGATGAAAAAATAAGGACTTTTCCAACAGCTGTTAGCTCAATAAAGTCAATGCTGTCTCGTGGCACTTAGATCTATTAGCTGTGTCAAAATATTTTGCACTTAGATCTTTCTGCTCAAAAAGTCGCATAACTATTTTATTTTTAAGATAATTAAAAATCTTTTGTCAAGATGTTCATAATAATGAAAAGAGTCAATTTGTGCTTAATTACAAATAGATATTCATTTCACGCAAAGAAGTGCAGTTTTTCTTCCTGGAAAGTTCACTTTTGGCACTTTCAGCTTTTCCACACTTCATTGTTATCCTCAGTACATACAATAATTCAGCTAGCAGCAAATACATTATCCAAACATTGTGTTCTGATCACGGGGTTCAAAGAAATTGGAGCATACTTTATTTAACAGATGTTACTTCAGAGAAGTTGCCGTTGCTGTCAAGACCTAGTGTTTACAGTGCACTGTATCTTCTGGTGTGGGGTAGAGCAAGTTTGTTACGATCATTGTCCTGTCTCAGTCTTATCCTTGGTTTTGATAATCAGAAAGTGAACTAAAGTACAAACGATGTTAAAAATACCACTCCTTATGCAGCCAGTACCTGTGATAAATGGGGTGAACACGTCACGTATAGGATCTCTTGGTGCGTGCATTTTAGTGAACTCGGTAGACTAACATGTAATAGCAGCCTCTGGCTCGGTGAGGAAAGAAACGGAAACAACCTCACAACTTATTTTTGTCGTAAGCCTCTTCAGTGACACCTAGACTTATTGTGAAAATGTTGAGGACCGAACCAGCGTTCAGGCTGAGTACTCATCCTGCAACTTCAGAGAAGATCAAAATATTAGATTAAAAATACATTCTTAAATTCAGTTACTTATCGCAACATTTGGATTTAAATCTACGAAAATTGTCTTACAGACTGCTTGTAGGGAGTTCGAGGAAATTTGAACTGAAAGTGGAATTTGACCGCATATCGCATCCGGTTACATATACTGCTCTGTTTAGCCTAATGAGGTACAGTAGATTGGACCGAAGACGGTCAAGAAAAAGTAATAGAGTTGATAGAGATTTAAACAGTATGATCTGACGACGCGACGTTCGCTAACGGAGAGCCTAGGCTATTAGAAATGAGGAAATTTTTCTAAACGTATATTCTGCCCATTCGCTTATTTCTAACAAACAAGTGACGTATTCTACTCCGAACGTAGCTCCCCGAAACAAAATTCCATTTAACTTCAGCAATATAAAACACCGTAAAGAGTTCACAATAATATGGCAATATAGTTAAAGTCGAAGAGACTGGGGTAATACCGTTACTGCACTGACAGTGTCGACGAATTTATGTGACAGCAAACATTGTTTCTCCCGCGACATTTTTACTAGACTCATACTATATTAATAATGAACGATGAAGATATAAACAACAGTATGAAAGCAGGATACTTAGATATGGCTGAGGTATTAGGAGGTTATTAAAATAAGATAGCCCACAACAATGTGTAATTGGGACGAAGATAGCAACATAATATATGACGATGAATTGATTGAACAGCATAAAGGCTATAGCAGTAATTACATATTAGAAAGAGAATATGAAGTGGAACAGCATAATTTGGGAACACCTATTTTGAAAGAAGAATTTGAGTTGGCTCTACAGGACATTAAAAATAAGGAACCTCCTGGGATTGATGAAATACCTGAAGAACTGTTAAAACAATCAAGAGATAAATTCAGAAGTTATATTTACGAATTAGCACGTAATATTTGTAGGAGTGGATAGGTACTTGGTGAATTTATACCGTGTATAATAATACCATAACCAAATAAATCTAATGCAAGATCTTGTAAACAATACACACCATGAGTCAAGTGAAGTGAGTCATGCCTCAAAAATAATCACTAGAATAGTATTACGGAGATTGGAAAACAAAATAACAGAACAATTATCTGAATATCAATTTGGTTTTAGAAAAGGAATGGAAACAAGTGAAGCAATGTTAGCATTCAGGCAAGTGATAAAACAATAAAAATAAAAGGATAATTCAACGTTTATTGAATTTGTTGATCTAATGAAGGGGTTTGACAATGTAAATTGGAATGTTTTATTCAGTATTCTTAAAGAAATAAGTATCCGGTATCAGCTTTAGAGATAAGAAAATCATATACAATATCTATATACAAAGAATAATTCGCTGTGGTAATAAAGAAGAAATAGGTCAATTGAGGAAGGAGTCAGAAAAGGATGTTCCTTATCTCCATATAAATTCAATCTATACGTATAAAAAGCAGTCGACAGAGTGAGAGGAATCAGAAGTTAAAGTATTCGCGGGTAGAAAATTGACATGAGAAGATTTGCCGATAACATAGGCTTAATTGTAGAGTGAGAAAGATTTACAAATGATTCTTCGTATAATTAATAAAATATTGGAAGAAGAGTATAACATGAACGTAAATAAAGATAAACCAATTATTTTAGTATGCAATAGACGAAAAATAAACCATACGGAAATAAAATTAGGAAACTAAACATTACAGGAAATGTCTGAATTTACATACTCAGTAAACAAGATCACGAGTAATGGAAAAAGTACGCGTGAGATATTATGTGGGATCGGTCAAGCTAAGAATGCTTTTAATAATAAGAAGAAGAAACTGTTTACAACAAAAACCATGTCTTAATATGTGGGTACAATTGTTCAATATCTATGCACGGAGTATTGCTTTATATGGAAGTTAAACTTGAACTTATTTGAAAGGGGAAAAAGAGACTACTTGTATTTAAAGCTTGGTGCTATAGGAGATTACTGAAAACTTGTTGGAAGGAAACACTCGTCAATGAAGAGGTGTTTAGAACAGCAGGAATGAGAAGATGTTTTATAACATATATAAAAATGGGGCGGGATCATCTTACAGGCCATGTACTTATACATGATGGGTTACAGATGAAAATAATATAGGCTCCATAGAGGGAAAGCAAGTTATAGAGGACGAACAAGATTAGAATACATGGCGCAATTGTTAGATTACGGGGAATGTGACACCTCCTACGAAATGAAAAGGAGAACAAAGAAATGTGGAGAATGGAGAGCTGTTGCCAACCAGCCTCACGGCTGAATACTGTAGAGAAAGAGGGAATATTTGGGCCAGGGAACATAAAACGTCTATGCTAGATGTCGTTATTGACAAGAAAACTACATTCACATAAGTCATAGGTATACGTTTGTTTATTCCACAGGTTGAAATGTGGGATATTATGGCATTCAAGCACCGGTGATAATGTAATACTAGAATGGAGAGTTGCACAAGAAGGTGAAGGTGGAATTTATTATTTAATGAGGTAATAATGGTAATATAATGACAGAAGAGGAGAATTATGAAATACGCATAAGGGAAAATATTTAAAAATAAATCTTTAGACATTCAGACCTTATTCTTTTAGGTACGTACCTCTTTAGATCACCCTCACATAGTAGCAATCCAGCAGAGGTGCAAAAGGCTTGTCTTTTAATTCCATCTTTTGGGCAAAAACACCAGTCGCAATCGTCCTTAAAATGTTTACCAGGTTCGCATTTATCACTTGATTCGGAAAGTGCTGGAAAAACATCAGCAAAAACGATTATGGAATATAGATAAAATCTCTGATATATTAATCAGAAAAATCACTATATAATTTCCAACAAATTTACTATGAACATAATAAAATTATTTTATTATTTTAGAAACCGTACTGCTCGGTACCGACTTCGTTAATATAACCTACATAAACAGCCAGATCAAAACTCATTCCACTTTCTGCCCATTCGTTTATAAGACAGCATATATTCTACCCGGCTCATTGCAAGCTCAACCACTATGGCAAGTGAACGTAAGCTTACAGTTACCAAACTGCACGAAGAAAAGTTCACAAAACACGTTCGGATTTCTTTTACATTTTTTGTGTGATACCTGAAGCCATCTCTTTTCAGTTCCGAATAACTGTTATGTTCGTCAGACTCCCAAATCTAATTTTCAATAAATACAGATATAAACTACCCGAAAAATAAAACATAAGGTAACAGTTATAAAAGTACATCCGGATTTACCGATGTACCTTATTATAACATTCGAATAACTTTGTCACTTCTTCATAATATCGCATATTCATAACAGTGATTTCGGTGTTTTAAATTTTGAAGTTTTTAAATAATAATTTCCATATGTTGGTTTCAAATATGAAGAATATTTAGTTGTACCAGGTACCACTGATATGGAATTTTATGTCCAAAATTTGTATTTATTCGTATATCTTTCGTATGAACATGAACTATTGTTATATTGAAATAACCGTACTTTAATGAAACCATTTAATGTTTTAAGACAGATGGAAGCACATCCCATTCTGTTTACACCATTTTTATTGTGAAGTAATTTATTACAGGATTAAACAGTTCTTCTGTAAAGAAAATTGACTTGCATATAGTTCCGTTTTCTTATCTGCGTCATATGTAATTCATTTCAGAATAATAGAAAGGATACTTCGTGTAGCCTAAATAATCCAAATTTATTAGTTTATATTTGTGGTGGTGTTATTAAGAAAAAGCAGAGTCAAAATATAACTTCATTTGCGACAAAAGCTTACAAGTCCAGGACGTGGGTTCCTTCTACTGTGTTCAGCGTTTACGTTGAAGACTTAAGAATTTGGTCAAAGGGAAAGAAAAGCAGCACTACGCTTTGGGACAACAATGGTATGACGTGGACCTCAAAATCGCAGTGGTGCAAAATTTCAATGAAGAAGAGAATCTGGATTACTGTAATAACATTCCAGATCTAATAAACAAACTGAGCGCTGTTAAATACAGTCCAAATGACTAGAGGTTATTGATTCCAGTGAAATTAATTTGAATAATAACAACAATGTTTTTTTACTTTTACTTACTTTTACTTCCTCTTCATGGATTAGGCTAATAGCTTGTTCCGACCTCAGATTTCATTCCATCTCTTCATAGGACGACCAATATCTCTTCTTCCTGTAGGATGGTATTCCAGGCCAAGTTTTGGGATTCTGTCGTTATCCATCCTCAGAACGTGTTTTTTTCAATTTATCCTGTTTTGGAATATTCTTTCATTCATTGAGAATATATTTAATTTTCGTCTTATCTCTTCATTTCGTATTTTATCTTTTAGGGAGTATCCTTTCACTGATCTTAGGAATCTCATTTCAGATGATTGTATTTTATTCCTATGGAAACGTGGTGTTGGGAACGGAGATGAGGGAATGAGTTGACCAGATTATTTTTTATATGACGATATAACTGATTGGAAAAGGTGATCCTTCCATGTATATTAAAAAATAATTTGTTTTGTTATGTAAGATTTAGTTAATACCTTACTCCACTTCATCCCTATGATTAAATATTCCATGATAGCCATATTTATGTAATCTATGCGAAATATAGATTTCTAACAATGAAAACGAATTACTCCGAAGCCCAAACATGAAATCGTATAATTTATGATTACTTGCGCCCACTAGCCCGGACGATACCTTCATCGACCTGTGAAGTATTCTTATTGTGATACTGATGTGTTAGAAGCCCGGCGTTATCCGAATCAGAACATTTTCCACGCGGATGCACGAGAAATCTCAGAAATTATTGGAGCGATTTGAAATTTCTTTCACAGTTTGAAAGATAATATCACTCCGGGTAAACAGGTAATGTACCATCTCAGAATATCAAACGGTTCCTCTGACAACCGTGACTTAAAAAGGAAAGGGACGTTTTAAACAATCGCAACATTTCTAACCTTCACTATGAGTGGTTTTCGAGTAGAATCTACTTGACTGATGGGAGCTCAAATATTTCAAGCTTGTAGTTGTATCTTTCAATTAGCATTGCGTCTCACGGACACAGATAGCTCTTATGGCGGCGATGGGATTGAAAAGATCTAGGAGAGGGAATAAAGTGTCCTTGGACTTAATTCAGGTACAGCCCCAGTACTTGCCTCCTGTGGAGATGGGAAACGACGGAAATCCATCTTCCGGCCAGCCGACAGTGGGGTACGAACCCATTATCTCCTGAATACAAGCCCACAGCTGAGCCCCTTAACTTATCGGTGCAAGCTTATATCTTATGCCCTATCATTTAAGTGGGTTTTATAGCATTTGAGAATGTGAAGCAAGTAAGAGGAAAACGTATGCTTGGAACCCATAAATTGGAATACGCTGCCCGAACGATTAGTCCTATTGAACAATAAAGCTCAACGAGGGAAATTTTATTTACTAGAAAAAGTATATATCAATTTTCTTCGTCCCTCTAATGGCTTTCATGGACAAATATTCTGCTGTGTTTTGTCGCATGCTTTATCCTTGGTATAAAAGTCTTGGTTCTTTCACGTAAATACCACTCGATGGACCGCGCTCACATTAGGCAAGGACACAAGTAGAACATATGATTAACATATAGACTACTTACTAATTTTTTAGATCTGTTTGACGTCACAACACACATAGGTCTTATGGCAATGATGTATTAGGAAAGGGCCAGGAGTGGGAAGGAAGCGGCAATGGCTTTAATTAAGGTACAGCCGCAGGATTTCCCTGGTGTGAAAATGGGAAACCTCGGTAAACCGTCTTCTGTGCAGATGACGGTAGGTTTAGAACCTACATACTACTAAACTGTATCTTAAGGAGGGTACAAAAGAAATAAAATGTCAAGCAAGTCTTAGAGAAACATACGCCTGGGACTCTTAAAAATGCATACACTTCATATATGGTAAGACTGTGCTTAACTACTCATTTCATAAAGACTGTGCCTCAGTAGAAACTTATTTCTTTTTGAGAGACTGTGTTTAACTCATTTCATAAAGGCTGTGCCTCAGTAAAAACTTAGTTTCTTTTCGAGAGACTGGGCTTAACTCGTTCCATAAGGGCAGTGCCTAAGTGAAAACTTAGTTTCTTTCCATAAAACTGTGCGTCTCCTTTCAAAAGACTGTGCCTTTTTGAAACTTAGTTTCTTTCGCTAAGAATATGCTCAAATAAGACTGTGCCTTCGTGAAAGAACGTAATTTTTGTTCATAAGATTGTGTGTGCTCTAACTTGCATTCATAGAACTGTACATTCATTTTATCGTGTAAGACTGTGGCCTACTGACTTAATTTATTTCTTTTCATTGGACTGTGCCAAAATAATGGTGCTCATTTCATTTCGTAAGACTGAACCTTAAAGTCATAGAAGGTTACAGATTATCGTTACCCCTTTAATTTCATGTTCATCGACGAGCATATCAGACGATAATTATTTTCATATGTTGAATTGTACTAATTTTCCTCATCGTCACAAACTGTGATACTGAATTTATTTGAATTTCTTCGAAGTGTTCGCGTCCAAGCCTACTAACTGCGGAACTTGTGAATATTCCGAACAGTGTCGTGTAACAATGTTTAGTGCAGTGCGGTAGAGAAGTGTCGTATCAGATTCCATTGACATTCTGTGCGAAATCCACATATTTCTCTACTCACTTCATGGGATTTCGGTGGAATAAAAGCTAATTAAATATTCCATGCTGCACGCAGACATCAACAGACGTCAGACTCCCAGGTTCGAGTCTCATCCGAACTTCGAAGGTCGTCAGCCGCCCTGGGATAACGTGGTGCCTTGGTACTGAGAGGAGTTCTGTGGTGAGGGGGGAACGAGTACGACTACGTGGGACTCAACTGACGCCGACGCCGAGGCCGAGGAACGAGTTCTTTCCGTACCTCTATCTGGACATTCAAGTTCTCCACTGTTCGTCGGTAAGAGGTGGTATAATTTGTCGATATTTAAATAAACAGGAGTTTCAACTTAATAAGAACTTAATACACTACCCATCTCCCTCTGACTCTCTGAGCATGGACCGTACACGCCCTGGCGTCAATCCATGCTCTCCACTGAAGTAAAGTACGGGCGTTCCCGTTACACAGAGAGGGTAGAATATAAAAGTGGCTCCCATGACGTTGGGGCTCGTTTAAAGAAAGTATACAAAGTGGCATGAAAAAATTAACAAGCAAAACAGTGATTTCTTGACATTCAAGCTCATTTCTGAAGACATTCATGAACTATAATCTACTCTAAAAAATCAGTGTACAGTGACTTTGATAATTTCTAGACTTGTAGCTCAGAACTATGATTAACGTTTAATGGTACAAGTGATTTTTGGTGTAAATTACTTAAACTTTTCAGGCACAGTATTCGACCTTTTATGCACAGTAATATAAAAGTGTTCAATATTTTGTGTTTGTGAACTATCGGACTTTGGCATTGGGCGATAATGGTGATTTTAAGTATCAGTTGTTGAATTATTGCATTTTCCGCATTTTGTGAAAATAACGAAATTAATATGGAGAATATATTAGCTGCTATTCAGGCTGTAAAAGTCAGTCTAAATGAGAGGATTACGGAATGTAACGCTAATCTAGGACGTAGGATTGCTGAATCTAACACTAGCATGAAGCAGCTTAGCGCTACCTTAATAAATCGTATTGATGCAACTACCACTGGCATGAACCAACTTAGTGCTACCTTAGAAAGACGTATTTATGGCAGTATGACTCAGCTTAAAGAAGATATTGAAGCAACTAATGCTAGTATAGGTCAGCTTAAAGAAGCTAATGAGGCCACTAATAATAATATTGTAACTAAGCTTAGGGAAACTAATGAGACTAATGTTCCAAAATTAACAGAATCTGTCGATAAAAATTTGCAGAAATTAATCGTAATCTAGAACGTAGACTCAAAAATGCAGCTGCCTTAATTGAGAAACGGTTTGAGGGGTCTAACAAAGAACGGATTCTAAGTTCACGGAGATGAATGAAAGACTAACACGTGACTTAGACGCCATCAAAGAAGAAATTAAAACACAAGTAGCTGCAGACTTATAAGCTGCTTTCGCTACTTCTGAGAAAGTTATTAAAGAAGTAGAGCTTTTGAAAGGAGAATTTCAGGAGTCCTAAGGGCAGTTGTCGCTTGCACAAGTCAAGATGGCTTCTGTACAAGACAACCTCCATGAATCTGTTAAGAATAACTTTGTGAAGTTAGGAAATGAGATTAATCTATTAAAACTCAGCAAGAGAAGGCTGAAAAACTTGTAAGATACAAATAGATACTGCTCACACGCAGATTACAAGCATAATTCGCGATGTAGTGGAAGTTAGAGCAGACTTAAATAAATACAGTAAGTTGAGAATTCCATACAGGGAAAGTTAAAACCCCAAAACTTGAACTCCAAGCGAATATGGCATCCCTTAGCAATAAGGTCTCCCAAATAGAACAAGGTATTTTATCATATACTCTTGAAACTATTAATGGAGAAACCATTACCGTTTCTACAACTTTTAAAATGTCTGAGGAAAAGCCAGTTAAATTCTCAGGGAAGGAGGATTAAACGGCTAAAGAGTTTCTCCTCAATATCGAAGAATATTTTCAAGACAACGACATTAAATCAGATCGTCCGTTGCACATTGCATCCTGATTGTTAGAAGGAAGGGTGATAATATGGTATACTGCTTTCATATTCAGTATCAAGACTTATCAAGAATTTAAGGAAGCTTTACTTACGCGGTTTTGGAATTCTGAAACTCAACATTTAATTAAACTCAATTGTATTCCCGAAAGCACAATACTTCGATCAAATCTTCACGATATTCAGATTTCCTCATATCTCAACTTAAAAAGATTTAGTTTTTTGACCCTCTTCCGCCAGAGCAAGAGCTTATTCAAGTAATAACATTTTAATTTCCTTCAAATGTTCAGATCTTAGTAGCAGCAAGCGTGCAGGATTTCCAGCAGCTTGATGATGTCTTGAGAAAACTCGATACTGCTCACACTCAGAACATAACGAAATCTAGCCAAGTTAAAGAAGCCATGAAGATCCCCGTCGAGGTGAAGACTCAAGTTCTAGAAAACCCAGAACCACAAGACAAGAGGAAAATCCGTAGAGACGTACCACTCGGGTACGGAAGATATAGAAAACGTCCCTACGAAAAAGGGCTGCATTTCTACAAGGACCATCATGGAGACAGGCAGCAAACCAACCTAATAATAACAGAAACACCCACCGGGAAGAATTAGAGAAACGTTGGTGAGAGACACGAGAATACGTACGAAATAAGAAGAAGGAGGAAGATTTACCCGGAGCAGCTTCTTTAGAATACCGGGAAGAGATACAAGGAAGGAGTGAATGGACCGAGATGAATCCCGAAACCACGGGTACCAAAACATCTCCGATGAAGCAGTGCCTGGAAACCCGAATGAAAAAGTGATAATCTGCAGTACAGCCATCAACTATTGGTACTTGGATGACCTTGATTTACTGTGTGAGGATTCTACACCAAGACAACCCAGAATACGGCGTAGTATTTCAATCATTAGCGTCAAGTTAGACAAAATTTATGTAATTCGCTATTGGATTCATGTTCTCAGGCCTCTATAATTTCCCAGAAATTAGTCTATATAGCGCAAGAGACGACGAACATTTCCATCCTACCTGTTGCCCAGGTTAAGTTGAAGGGCATTGTTCCTGATAATGCCATTAAATGCAGATTCCAGGCATTTCTTGAATTAGAAATTAGAGGTGTCAGATTCCAACATTATTCTTAACCTTGACCCATATGAAGTTTGGTTTAATCCTTGGATCAGACTTCCTTATACAGCATGGAGGAGTCATTGATTTTTTACGATGTCAAGTCTGTATAGCTACAGCTGGTTAATGGCAATGAAGTAAAGTATCAGGGATTCGATACCCTGGTGGAAATAGTGGAAGGCAAGTTGTGCTGGCTCCGCCTGTCGAATGCATCCACGTCGTGCGGGCAAGCTGTGGAAATTGTTCTCGAGATTATTACTCTGTCCGGCTGAGTGCCGATGACAGAACGTGAGAGATAAGGTTAAATTTTCTAAGTGTTAGAAGTGCGACCTTAGGACTTAAACTTCGATTGAGATTAAAACTAGCGAATTACCTCTAGTTATTGGTAGTGACTAACTTGTATAAGCAGTGATACAAGAGTGATCAAATTGGTTTCATGAAAGGGCTTAGATGATTGATATTTTAAACAATCACGAAGTAATTTGTGAATTTCCTTCCTGTTCGCAAAGACTGAACCTCAATTTATTTTACGGGACTGTTCCGCATGAACTTTTTTCAAGAGACTGTGTTTTTCGTAAGACTGTGCTTAACTCGTTCCATAAAGACTGTGCCTCAGTGAAAACTTGATTTCCTTCCATAAAACTGTGCGTCTTCTTTCATAAAACTGATCCTTCGTCAAAGTTTCTTTCCATAAGACTGTGCTCAAATAAGACTGTGCCTTTCCTGAAAGAACGTAGTTTTTGTTCATAAGATCGTGTGTGCTCTAACTTGCGTTCATAGAACTGTACATTCATTTTATCGTGTAAAACTGTGTCCTAGTGACTAAATTTATTTTCATTGGACTGTGCCAAAGTAATGGTGCTCATTTCATTTCGTGAGACTGAACCTTAAAGTCATAGAAGGTTCCAGATTATCGGTACCCCTTTAATTTCGAGTTCATCGACGAATGTATCACACGATAATTACTTTCATATTATGAACTGTGCTAATTTTCCTCATCGTTGCTAACTGTGATACTGAATTTATTTGAATTTCTTCGAAGTGTTCGCGTCCAAGCCTACTAACTGTGGAACTTGTGAATTTCCCGAACAGTGTCGTGTAACAATCTTTAGTGGAGTGCGGTATAGAAGTGTCGTATCAGATTCCATTGACATTGTGTGCGAAATCCACATATTTCTCTACTCACTTCACGGGATTTCGGTGGAATAAAAGCTAATTAAATATTCCATGCTGCACGCAGACATCAACAGACGTCAGACTCCCAGGTTCGAGTCTCATCCGATCTTCGAAGGTCGTCAGCCGCCATGGGATAACGTGGTGTCTTGGTGCCGAGATGAGTTCTGTGGTGAGGGGGAAGGAGTACGACAACGTGAGACATAACCGACGCCGACGCCGAGGCCAAGGAACGAGTTCTTTCCGTACCTCTACCTGGACATTCAAATTCTCAACTGTTCGTCTGTAAAAGGTGATATAATTTGTCGATATTTAAATAAACACGAGTTTCAACTTAATACGAACTTATTACACTACCCATCTCTCTCTGATTCTCTGAGCATGGACCGTACACCCCCTGGCGTCAATCCATGCTCCCCACTGAATTAAGTACGGGCGTTCCTGTTACAGTATATTCCACCGTTGCTGTATACGTCCTCAACATGATAATCAACGACGGTCTGCGCAAGTGATCCCGAGAAGGTTAGACTAGAATTGGTTATTGAAGAAGTAAACAACAATCAAGAAATATATACGTGGCATAACATGGAAATTAAGAATCGTTATTATTGTTATTATAATTAAACAGTCATATCACATCATATGAAACTGGAAGCTTAAGAAGAAAGTAACTCTGATATTGTTAAAGTTAACATTTAAAATTTACCATCAATGTACATAATCATAAACTCATCTGAGCCACTCAGAAGATTATTTACCTAAATACGTACCTTGCAGACTAGCTCGGCCATCTCAACATGGCACAGCACATCAATGCACTTCTCACTGAGCCCATTTTCCAGGCAACAGCACCGGTAGCAAGGATCATTACTGAGAAGTGCCTCCGGAACGCACCTCTTAGTAAATTCGGGAATATTTTGAACAAAAACAGGAAAAATTTGATTTTTAATTTTGAGTGGCTATTACTAGCCTGGTGCAGTCTTCTATGGCTGACGAGCGTGGGCAGCATCTGTAGTAAATGGAATGCTGCGTGCAGGATAGTGAAGGATAGTATTGCGTGTTTGGTGTGTGAGTTTCAGGCCTGTAGGAATAATACAAATATCCGGGCCGCGCGCCACGAGAATTTCACGACTTTGATTTTTTCGATTGTAATAATCCTTTGCACTCTTACGTAAATTTTCCTGATTCATTTCCTTCCCACTGCTCATACCCGTGCAGGTGGTTCTTTCCTCAGCATTTACATATCACCTTAAGAGCCACATTATTAAGCCCTAAAAATTTATACCGTATATATTAATGACAATGCGTGGAAAGATTTTGTGCACTTCTCAGCCACTTGACATATATCTGATTTTAAAATTAGTTGACGGTCAAAAATTTTCCCAGGAATTTCATCACATTGACTTGCTCCAACGGGCTTTACAGAGAAAGATTTTAAGAATCACTTTTACTCGGGGTTTCCTCCTCGTTATGAGCATAGTTTTTGACTTCTGTTCTTTGAATTGAATGTTGATACTCTTAGCCCATACTCCTAATTTTTACTTTAACGTTTGTGTAATATCACGATTCTTTCACTGATTCCACTGTGATGATTAATATTAAATCGTCACCGAAAGCTACTGATCATGCTCATTTTGTAAATTCAAGCAGCGATTTCAAAGCACAGAAGTGCATCTTTGTCTGGAAAAATGTATATAACTTCCGTGTATTAATGACCAAGAAACCTGGAGCGGCACGTACAACCTGCATTTCGGTCGTGCTTCTACTCGGACACTTAGACATTTTTACACGATACCTGTTTGTGTCAAACTCAGTGAAATAACTCAAAGGTCTCCATTGCAACAGAGAGTCCGATCATACGTCGTATAAATTTAAGCAACTCCATACGAAATAATGGTGAACACAAACAAAATATGACAGATTGATCAAGGTCAGGTCCGTATTGCTACTACTACAAGAGAGTACGTACCTCGAGATGTAACAAGTACAAATAGAACACAACAGGCAATGGACATCAGAACAAATTTTGCCATGGTTTAATCTTGTACGAAACCACGTTGATTATGGTATTCAGGGTACGATATGTCGCACTTAACCCTTAAATGCGCAATTTATAATTTCTTTCCAATATTATGGGTTTTGTTTCCAAAATAACACATTACTATGAGAAATATATTTTTGAAAATATTTGTCAAATAAGTATTTTTTAAATTAATAGGAGCAGTCAAAATGTTCAGAGTTTTGAATATTTTACATGTCGATGTGTGCAAAACTGTGCGATTACTGTAGCTACTGTCACAGTTTAGATGTAAATGCACGCTTGTAAACTTATAAAAAGGATATAATAAGCTTGTAGGCCTATATTTTCCTTTGCGCATATGCAATGCTGTGCATTTAAGGGTTAAATATACCGGGCGAGTTGGCCGTGTGCGTAGAGGCGCGCGGCTGTGAGCTTGCATCCGGGAGATCGTGGGTTCGAATCCCACTGTCGGCAGCCCTGAAGATGGTTTTCCGTGGTTTCCCATTTTCACACCAGGCAAATGCTGGGGCTGTACCTTAATTAAGGCCACGGCCGCTTCCTTCCAACTCCTAGGCCTTTCCTATCCCATCGTCGCCATAAGACCTATCTGTGTCGGCGCGACGTAAAGCCCCTAGCAAAAAAAAAAAAGGTTTAAATACTCATTCTTTATCACCTTCTCCCCCATACGCCACCTGCGCATTGTTACTACCCAATTTATTGGGAAAAAAAATGAAAACCTACAAACTGTTTTCCAGTCTTTGACCGGGTCAGGGATGTAATGAATGAATCATGTATAGGCTGTTATTACGATGGGGTCGCCACTCCCAAAGTGATTTATATTAATGAGTGATAGATGCTATGAAATGATATTGGAGACTGTTGCTGGAATGAAAGATGACAGGGAAAACCGGAGTACCCGGAGAAAAACCTGTCCCGCCTCCGCTTTGTCCAGCACAAATCTCACATGGAGTGACCGGGATTTGAACCACGGTATCCAGCGGTGAGAGGCCGACGCGCTGCCGTCTGAGCCACGGAGGCTCCTACCCAATTTATTACCTGTCGTAAAATTTATGATGTGAAAACTCTTTCCAGTCGACCAAGCATAATGTACGGTATGAAGAAATATTTAAGGCGTAATGCCTCGAATAAAACTATTATTCTCTGCTTAATTACACTTTCATAAAAGTTATTGTACCTTGACTTTTGATATGTTGCGTAATTCTTTATGCCAATTCTTCTCGATACCATTTTTACACAATACACGAAAATGCGCGTTAACTTATTGCAACGGATAAAAGTACTGCCTCTAATTTGCACGTTAAGAGGAAATTTAGAATTAGTCCAGCCGCGGATCTCGTACGATACGAACGCGGAAGCAAAATTGCTAGTAATTACGAATGAATGATGATCATATTATCACAAATAAAATCAAGAAGTAATCCGTTAAGGGGTAATTTAAACTACTATAGTGGCTAAGACGAATGCAACTTTGCTCCGAAACGTTGTAAGCGCTACTCTAATATTGCATCAGCAACAGTAAATGAAAGAATTTCTCCTAGGAAAGAATAACGGACAGATATGTACGAAAATGATGGATGAAAAATGTAAAATGCACCTTCATCAACGCAATTTTTTGAAAAGGAAAAAGGTTTAACTGCGAGATGGGAGACCACGACTCGAAAACGGTGAGAAGCTGTGAACATGACTGTGTGACGTGTGAGCATCTTCTAAAAATATTTGAATGGGTACAGTTTTCATAACGTAATCCTAAAGGTAATGTGTGCAATTTAATTAGCAATACGGATTGTGTCCAAGTGATGGTATAATATGCCTGAATACTGTTTGCGTATATTTGCAATAATATTTCACAGTACATAATACAAGATATATTCAACTTAAACTTGATCATATCACCATGGAAGCATCTGAAAACTGTTTATCTGCATAAAACAAAATTCGTTATGACTAAGAAGTATGTTTAGAGGCATCTGTTTAAAAATTGGTTTCCTCTAGAATTTCCAGCATGAAAAAATACTGTAATTCGTAACAACTTCCATTTCAAAATAATAGCCACTTAAATTTACTTATTATAGAAGGAATTTAGGCTTTCCTGAAAAATTAGTGATTTTTGCAACTAGACAACGTTATTGCAACTGCACCTGCCTGTGCAATATTTCTGCTTAAAACATTGACCGGAACATTTCTCCCATCTACAGTAGAAAACGGTGCGGAAGATATCTAAAAAATAACGTTCTGAATTATATGTATGTTGAAAGTCAATACTTCTCCATCATCAACACATAGCTGTTTCTGCCAGTGCAACCATGGTATACTAAAATTTGTGTTCGACCATCCAAAAAGCTAATACTTTTTTTACTGATACCAAATTGACTCTACAAATAGCCTCTAACGAAGAAGATTTTCGTAGCATTTTGTACTTTAATTGAGTGTGATAATACGTTCAAATAACGTAATTTCCTTGTATTCGTCCCATGAAACCTGCTGTAGTGCAAGTCTTTAACACAGTAGCATATTTAAATAATCTTTCCCACTATCATTATTATACTAAAGATAGAACTCGAACTTGGCCGTCATTTCATGTCTACTATAGTGAATAAAATATTAAATTAAATTGAAACTTCCATACTCTCTAGGAATTTTAAAACCTGTGTACCAGAGACCCTGATAAATTCGACATGCCCGCGAATCGAGAATTTCCAAAATTTTTGGAGTTCACAGGGATTTCAAACTGAATTTCAGGAGCAGAAGAGCTTTAAGTGTGTAAACGCAAACACTTGTTCACTTAATTACAAACATATCTTCTAAACTGATGACAATAACAGTAGATTTGATAATTTCCTGAAGTTTCTACTTTATTATTGTAAACACTACTGAGAAAATGTGGAGGATGGTATTCAGGAAGTAATCTACAGGCTACTAAGAAATGGAGGTCGAAGTGTTAGTTAGCTGTAAAATGAAAGGAAATTATGAAATAATGTGAACCATCCCGGCAGCCTTGAACCTTAAAACATCGTGCAGCGGAACTGAGAGCCCCTGAGATCCTAAACCTTCCACTATTTGACCGAAGAAGAGCTTGAATTTGGCGCTGAGAAGCAGTAAGGGAAACATCCTCAAGTATAAACATGTTCTCAACCAGCAGAAAAACATGTTCCCGAAGATTTGCAACTATGTGCTTTGAAAAGAAGCACGCGTATTGACACTGTCACTGATAAAAAAAGCTTAATAATTCATAAGAAATAACTATGTATGTACAGTCACCCCAAAAATTGAGTGCGTGGTACTGTGTAAGTTCTTCACAGTTACACTTGAACCTAGCATATGTTTATTGTGGGAATGCACGGGGTTTGTACCAACAGGGATGCTGAACGGTAATTTCATAACGATAACAAATATGTCGGATAAAATACGAATTGCAGGAACATAAAATACCACGCGCACATTTTTTATTTTTCTCAGCAAATATACAGTCCATATCTTACTGAATGCAATTCGGCCCTTTCTTCGGATTATTGCATTAGGTCTAGCAATCTTATTTCTAATAATGGTATTATACAGCACTTCCCCTCCGTTGCTATTATCATTCATCGCAATAGATTGTTCTTCAAACACATAGTGATTTGTTCTTGTAGCCAAACGCACGTGTACTATTAGTTTGAACTACAAATATTTATGTGCTCATATTTGTAAGTCTACTCGTGCTTTTTGACATTAATGTACGTCGTTTACTCACAGGAGTTAGGAACTGAGGACAAGGGTGCTTCCTCAGTCCGATTACCTTCGTAAAACTCATGGATTACTTAGTCAACTCATGCAACGTGAAATAATAGATGACCTAAAATAAGCACAAAGAATTAAGAACATTTGACATTACCCTCTTCACCTGCGCATACGACCTACAGCTGTTCAGAGACTCGCCAGAAAACATTCAGCCGAGCCTATTAACCTGGCAGAGAGACCTGGAAAAGAGATTCATGGAGATTTACGCGACGAAAAGCAAGGTGCTGAGATCATGGCTCCGTCCCAAACAACAGGAGGCATCTTACGAAGACAAAACCATCCTAATATTTCTAACAGGCCTGTACCTAAGATTCGAATTTAAAAAGTAATATTTCATTTGTATTTCTCAATGACTATGAATCTCGCGGGTCGCGACAGAAATTTTATGCATCAAAGATGAGATTCTCCGCGAAATTTTCGAGAAAACTCGAACATACAAAATATGAAATCAGATCATAATATTCAGACTTGAAGTCCGATATTTACTGTAGAGAACTGAGCAAAGCCTGTGGATATGTCTGCTGAAGAGGAAACACCAGAGTACAGAAGCAAGATTTGGGCGCCACTCGAGTGTAATAACGAACGTGTGTTGAAGACGTGAGGATGGCAGGAGAAACTTGTGTAGGGGAATGGAGAGAAGAGAATGAGATTATTTTTATGACGGAATAACTGGTGAGAAAGATTGATCCTTCCAACTATATTAAAATTTATTTTATTTTGTTACTAAAAATGTAATTTTACCTTACTCCACATCATCCATATCATTAAATATGTCATGTCAGCCATATTTTTACCGGGTGGTACAGCTGCCCCTAATTTTCCGCCAAAATATGCAACCAGCTAGGAATCTTGCAACATTTTTCAGCAATTTTATGCATAGTTAGTCCGGTATGGACTTAACCGTACAATGCAAGGAAGGTACAAGAAGCGGTAAGTGAGGCCCATCTCAAAAACACTGTACTATTTTATGGGGAGCGGAGTCCAATACTCCAGTCTTTTACTGCACTGTACAAACCATAGCCACTCCTTTAGCTGTCAGTATTGAATTCCACATCTGAATGGTTCAAGAGGCTTTTCCTTTTGACAGAAAATGGTAGTCGCGGATTCATAGAAAAAGATATTTGTTAAGACCAGTTACAGACATGTCAATTCACCGCCATTTTGTGTAGTCTCATCAGATAGAAATTGATATAAACGTGTTTTTCACAGTATTTTATAATCTATGGCATGAAAATGCTCTACAGTAGATGTCATAGCTTCTTATTCTTCTCTTCATCCTCTTCTTTATCTGTTTACCTACAGGGGTCGGTTTTCCCTCGGAGTGAGGGATCCCACCTCAAGGGCAGTATCCTGGTGTGTGAGGCTCTTGGTCGGGGGATACAACTGGGTAGGATGACCAGTACGTCACCCAGGCGGTATCACCTGCTATACTGAACAGGTGGCTTGCGGGGGAAGGAAGGATTTGAAGGCATAGACAAGGAACGGGGAAGGAAGCGGCCGTGGCCTTAAGTTAGGTACCTTCCCGGGAAGCCACTTCGAGGAGGGAATCGAACCCCTCTCTACCCAGTTGACCTTACGAGGCTGAGTGGACCCCGTTCCAGCCCTCGTACCACTTTCCAAATTTCGTGCCAGCTAATCACACTAACGGTTGTATTAATAAACGCGGGGAGTATGCTAGTATGCTAGTATCTATATAAATAAAGTTGTAGTGGGTACGCTGTCTGTAATTTCGTTAGTTTTGCCAATTGTTCAGATATTTATCCGTTTTAGGTCAACTCAGGACGGAAGAGGTGCTTTTTATTTTTCGTGTCTGTTTGTCTGTTTGTGTCAACCAAACTTCACATTTAGAGTATACTCATCCCAAGGAAGGTTTCTATTTGCACATCATTTTAAAATCTTTGCACTGACGGGAGGTGTTTAAGAAAATCAGAACGTCTTTCCCCCATTTTCTCTTATACTATTGATTTCCTGTAAACTCCGTGGACCGTATTTGAAGCCTATCTTCATTATAAACAACTTTCGTTGTATTCATAATTTACCTTACTCTTCAAATGACGGAGAAATTTACTATTTTCTGCGGTTATCATACTCTGCATTGAGTGACCGACAGACCGACAACGAACTTACAGGTTACCATGGCAACGTCTCTGATTGCTTGCCAGCAGGGAAGTAACGTATTTCCATTTTCCTCATCATTCCTTTAAATTCGTGGTTGTTCTTTGGATAGAAAGCAAGAGAGGCGTCCATCGGCCATTCTGCGGCCTATTGGTGGAATACCGTTGAAGGTTACAACCGTCTTCGAATATCTTAGTAATAACACCATTAGGCATCTTCTATCGGTTTATCTAAGAATCCCTGAGGCTAAATTTCTCCTCTATTACCACTTTATTATATCCATAACTCACAACAGCATAATTATTGAGGGGCATTTTTCCTGTACATTCACTTGGTATTTACATATTTGTCGTCACCCGGCTGTCCTCAGTTATAATCCATTACCTATTCATTTCAGCTTTCTTAACTGTATTATTATCTTCCTTAATTACTCCCTATATATGCGAGTGCTAATCCCGAAAGCTGGACACTCCTTTTTTTGAGGAATTAATCTAAGTTATGCAAATGTATAAGTTTTGGCCAGGAAAATATCTAAATATGGATGCAATCTTAAGGACGGTGCAGACCTTGCTTCGGGATAATTTGTGACTAATCGGTAATTCGAATCACAAATCAGAAAGCACAATCGCCTTTCATTTTGGAGAGATCTACAAATTTGGTCCTATCACATTTTGTCGTATTTCTATCTCTTATACGCTAAATAGATTTCAAGTTAATATCGTACTTTTAAGCGTATGTGTTAACCTTTGGCACACTTATAGGAAAGATAGAAACATGACATTCAGCGCGCACATAGACATGGCCAGTGGCCATTTGATAGCAGTTTATGATTCTAGTTGTCACATGAGTATCAAAAATGAATGGTAGTATGTGGAAACTGTACAAAATTTCACCCCATACAATGACTGTAACTCAATCTAACCCATAAACATAAGATGTCATAGGTCTAACCATGTAAAACACTAAAAGAGCCGTCTGATGGTGAAGTCCGTTTGTAGATATGTCGTACAGGTCCAAAACAGTAACTCTCCAAATAAAGGTCTGCACTTCTAGACTGTGTCTGGACATTGACTGTTCTGGCAAAATTTCCGTTCCGTATCACAAGTCCAAAAGCAAATGGCGTTTCATTTTGGATAGATCTACAACATTTATCCTATGACTTTTCGTCGTATTTCTATCCCTAATACGTTGAATACAGCTGTATTTCTCTATTTCACTTTTACACGTATATGTTATCATTTGGCACACTTATAGGTAAGGTAGAATCATGACATTCGGCAACGCACATTGACATGACCATTGGCCATGTTATAGCCAAACTTTATGATTCTAGCTGTCACATGAGTATCAAAGAAATAAAGTAGTATATGAAAACTACAAAATTTCACCCCATTCAATGACTCTAACTCAATCAACCCATAAATATAGAAAATACGAGAAGATGTCATAGGACCAATCATATAGACCACTGAAGGGGGCGTCTGATGGTGAAGTCCGTTTGTAGATACGTCGTACAGTTTCAAAGCAGTAACTATCGAAATAAAGGTCTGCACTTCTAGAGTGTATCTGTACATTGACAATTTTTGCGAAATTTCCGTACAGTTATCCGTTCCAGGTGTAATAATGACCATCTGCATATTTTTCGCTTAGCTGTCTGTTTGTCTGTCTGTTTGTTTCTTTGTCTGTTTGTCTATAACTCGGAAACTATTGGATATATTTCCAGAAAACTTGATATTTAGAATCCATATGTCCTTGGGTAGGTTTCAGGGCAAGTATTGTTTCTAAATCGCTGAAATGACTGGGGGTTATACGAAATCGAAACCGTGATTTTGCACTCCCACAAAATATACACAACTAAACCTAACGGAAATCTACCTGCCTTAATGGAAATTAATTTCCAAACTTTTTCTCTCATGTGCATCATTTCGCTACGAGGATTAATAAGGGAGATATCATTAACGGACCGTTTTTCTTTACAAGTCCCACCGGACTTAACTCAAGAGCGGGTGTGTGTAAAGCGTATTTCTTACAACTTGAAAACTACTGGAGGTAATTCATCCAAACATCATATTTAGCATCCACCTGTCCAAAGGTAGGGTTTTAGATCCATACCATGTCAAATTCCTGAAATGAAATTGGGGTTTACTGGGAACCGAAGCAGTGATTTTACTCTCCCACAAAATGTACAAGACCATCCTGACTGGAAATAGACCAATCTTTACCGAAATCCATTTCTAAAACTTTTTTTCATATACGTTTTTTCGACAGGACGAATAATAAGGGAGATATGACGAATGGTCTGTTTTGCAGGCTAAGTCGAGTGGACATAGCCCAAAAGGAGTTGTATGCGGAGCAGATTCCTTATCTATTTATATAAGTAAAATCCTAACGACCGTGTGCCTGTGCATTGAATATTATGGCGAAATTTTCGTTCAGCTATCCATTTAAGGGGTAATAATGACCATCTCCGTATTTTTAGATATAGTTTCCGGAAAGGCCTAAATAGTACACCCCTCACCCAAAATCAGGATTGCGGCACAATCTGCCAGACGAGCCAGAAAATGAAATTAGGCGAAATGATAGGATTTAGCCTGGAACCGACGGAAAACTCCCAAGATCTTTAAATTTTTCGCTTTTTATCCCGAAGAATATCGAAATATGGTAGCAAATTTAATGACAGTGCAGACCTTTGTTTCGAGGTATTTTGCGGTTAAACGGTCAGTCGTATCAGAAAACGGATGGCCCAATCTCAATTCAATTTGGAGTGGTGTACAACTTTGGTCCTATGACGTTTCGTCGTATGTCTATTCCTTATATGTTAGATTTGACTCAATTTCTCGATTATACCTACATTTTGCTCTTCGTACACGTATAATCGTAATTCTAATCAGTTATATGCAAGATAGAATCATCTAATTCTACAAGAATATTGAGTCACGAAATATCCATACGTGAGCCAAATTCTATGTACGCAGCAGTCACATTCGTGCACAAAAGTAATGCACTGTGAGACAGCCTTACGAAAATTTCACTTTATTTAAAGTTCCTAACTCAATTTTACCCGTAAATGGATGATACAGGCGAAAATCTTAAGACCAGCCATTTAAATCGCTAAATGAGGCGGCTTACAGTACAATCCGTTTGTCGATATCATGTATCATGTCAGGCTATATATATTCACTGAAGTCGATTAGTAATGGCGTGAAAAGGGTGTTTTAGCCATTATAATTAATATTTTATATCGATAGTGACTCTCAGTAGGATAGCGTTTGCTATTGTAATAATTACCCTCCACATCGCATTTGACTGGCAGTAGGAAAGGGATCCTTCACCAACTCATATGTAACTAGCGTTAGTAAGAAGGCACTACCATTGAAGTTAATAATTGCCTTCTCGATTTGACAGGCAGAACTCAAAGGAGAATGCAGTTATGTTCAAAACTCCCCTAATCGGTTGTGCATGGGAGATGGCAAGTGACTTCCAAATATTTTGCTTTTGACACTATGGAGCAAACATTCCAACCATCCCAAGTACAACATTAAAGATAGTTCCATAAAAGCCAAGAATCATAGCGTGGAGAATCATTCACAACATTTTCTCACTTATCCGTTCCGTAGAACTGTATTTTAAGGAGACTTTCGTGAATATAAGTCTTGACGTATGTATCTGTCGTAATCGGAAATATTGTTCTCTTTTCCTTTCCTTTTCACAGTCCTAAATAAGGAACTTAATTTCATGATCATCTTTACAACGAGTTTCGCAGTTGTTTCGTATACATCACCTAATAAAAGTATTTTGCTTGAAAATGACCTCGGGCTGCATTTACCTAAATGCCTTCATAATGTTTCTTTACCAGCAAATTAATACTCGTTATGGTATCTCAAAGTTAATTAAAAATATTTTCGTCGTGTTTGCCGCGGATGCAAAAAAGTATGTCCTTATGAATTACAATAGTATGGGAAAGTATCAGAAAATATGCAGACGTTTCGCATAATAATACACACAGCAGGTATTTATATAACCATTTATTCAATATTTTGTGCTAGTTTATACTTTCCAGAGAAATGTATGCAAATAGCGGAGTTAGAAATCAGAGCAGTACTCCTTCTGGATTTTAGTGGACACGAAGACATCTCCTGCGGTATCTGCAAATACAACAGGACATTCAGAAATTTATAATTTCCTTGAGATATTACATGAAATATACTGAAGCAGAAAATTTCTGTATACCTTTATTTTCAATGGCAAGTTTCAGCTAGTGACAAATATTAATTATTGAGCAGTTTGCAATAAGTTTGATACGTTTGCATTTTAAATACCATCTAGCAGATCCTTCAGAAGAAGGAGCCCGTATAATTCTGTGTGTTAAGGAAATTTAATTTAGTCTGTGAATTAATCGCTGAATATCATCACAAAGCATTTGAACATGATCAACGTACTGGGTACTCCGGAATTTGTACAATGGGTGGTCTACCTGGTTCGTTGTAGGATCTCTTATTGTGATGTACGAAATGAATACACTCAACTTAAAATAACTGCAAGATCACGAGACAATCTGGTGGTATATTTTGTATGCACTTCGTGCTTGCTCAGAAAACAAAGAGCTCTATCTCGTGAACATTCAGTGTCGAAAATTCAGGTACTGGTATGCGACGGCCACGTTATATGAATGGCTGTTTATATGCTGATCGTAGTATGTTTCGGAATGGGGAGGAAAGACTAATCAGCATGTTGCTATTCATGTGGTAACTAGACCATTGGGGACACGGAAATAACACCCGCACTGATGTGGTTAGAAAGGCTGCTGACGTCGAAACTCATGTAAGTACTACAGCTTTGTATGCACATTGGGAATTCACCTTGTTAAAGTACATGTAATTCTTAAAATGCCATCCATTCAAACACAGAAGTCAGCTACTTACAACCAGATGACCAGGCCCGAGGGGGAGAGTTTGTGTGATTGGATTGACTGACAACCGAGTTGCGTACACGTGAGCATATATTGCGCTTTTACTCAAATTTTATAGACTATTATTTCTCAAATTTACGTCTGTAGTGTCTCCTGTTGTTTTTTATTACAAGGTTAAGCCTCCATAATCATCCGACTTAACCCCCATGGAATTTTATGGGTTTAATTGCACGATTAAATTTATGTTCAGCGTCGAAAAATTCGACAGAGCATCCCGGGTGCGATTCCTGGTCTAGACAGGTATTTTAATAGTTTGATCAATTTTCTGACACATGTATATGTAGTCCTTGACTTCTCTTCATTTATGCGCAACACACCACACTAACAACCAGCATGGAAAAAGACAAAGTGAATAAATCGCTCCACGTCGGATAAGACATGGCCCAATGGCTATGTGCGACGGAGTTCGCAACCGTTTCCTCATCAGGATGTGGGAAAAATATATGGAGGAAAAGAAGATTCGTACGACCAAATTTATGTTGCATTGTCTGAAGAATGGGAAGACTTTATGCATAAACCTCCAGTCGTCTGTGAGACAGTGAGCTGAGCGGATGTGCTGAGTGGAGCGCGGAGCAATGGGTATCACGTTGACACAATATAGGATAGCGATCGGCAGATGGAACTGTATAAAGGGAAGAAGAATGGAAACAAGAATGGAGTTAAAGGGTGAAAAAAGGAAGATGGTGGCTACGTTACTGGTGGCGGCGGTGGTGATGGTGTTGCTGATAATAGGAGGAGTAGAGATTAATCCCGGCCCAGGTCCAGTAGGTTCCATTGGATGGGAAGAGTACGAGGCGATTAGAGAGATGATTAGAGAGGCTTGTCAGACGGAGCAAATAAAAGAAATGTTCCGAGAGTTATCCAGGGAATTTATGGACCTAAAATTGAGTATCAAAGAAGATGTAAAGAAGTTTGTGGAAGAGGAAGGGTGTAATAAAGATGAATTAGACCTATTGAAGCAGAAGGTAAGAAGCCTGGAGTGGGACCTGAGAGAAACTAAGAGAGCAGTCGAGAAGAGTCTACAAGACAACGTAAGAAAAAATATCTTCATATACGGTGTCCAAGAAGAAGAAAGAGAGTCTAAAGTCGAACTAGTGTACAAAGTGGTAGAAGTTATCCAGAACAGGATGAAGATCAACTTCAGTGAAGTTGATATTGACGACGTACAGCGTGTGGGGAGAGTGAAAGGTAAGAGACCAATTAGAGTGAAATTACTATCGACACTGATGGCGGACATTGTAATAAGAAATTCGAGTAATCTGAAAGGAGAGAAAGTGTGGATAAAACGGGAGATGGACAGGGAAGCCATAGAGAAGAACAGAATTCTGAATAAACATTTAAGAGAGGCAAGAAAACAAGGTCTTAAGGCATATATTAGAGGGCAGCAGCTGGTGGTTGGAAACGGAAGGTGGAATCGAGTGTGGGGGGCGGGAAGGCTGAAAAAGCTTGATGAAGAACACCAACAGCAGCAGAACGTGTCCTTGGCAACAGTGGAAGTAGCAAGGAAGGTCAGTGAAAGGAGTGATATTACGGAAGTGAGCGAAGTCCACATCACATCAGGTGCGGGAAGTAGGGATGTGCTGAACAGCAGTGCCAGCAACCAGGTGGGCGGAAATGGAGAGTCCTTGAAGAGTCATCACAACACAGAGATGGAGGAAGCAAGTAATGTGCCACAACTGGTGAGGAGTACAGTGGAAATTGTGAATGAAGGTAACAGTAGGCAGGGTAAGAATGCATCCTCTCCGAGTAAAAGGATCACTGAAAATAAAATGGAAAAAAGACAGGCGCTAAATAAGGAAAGATCATTAAGTTTGAAAGATCTCTGGGGAAAGAAAAAAGGCGTAGGTATGGAGAAAGGGAAGGATGACGGGAGAAAAGAGAACGAGGAGAGATCTGGAGAGGACTCACAGGGAAGAGTGACAAGGAGTAGAGGTGGAAATGGAGAAGCACAGGGGCAAAGAGTAGGAGGGAATAAATAACTAGAGATGGCGATAGGGTTGTGGAATATTGAGGGGTTGATGGGGAAAATAGGGAATAAAGAATTGGAGAAAACAGTAAAGGAGTATGAGATTATTGCCCTAGTAGAGACGTGGTTAGGAAAAGGGATAGAAATTGAATGGGATGGGTATAGAGTAGTCAACGTGATAAAAGAAAAAAGGGGGAGAATGGGAAGAAATCCGGGCGGGATAACAGTTTTAATAAAAAATGAGTTAGTAGAGAGAGTAGAGAGAATACAGAATGAGGTAGAAGGGGTGGTATGGCTGAGAATTAAAATGGGAAATGATGCGAAGGAGGCAATTTGCCTGGCTCTATTATACAACCACCCTAAAGACTCAACTTATGCTAATAAAACATTTTTTGAAGAACTGATTGAAGAAATAAACAAAATGAAAGGATTATATGTGGAAGATGGAATGATATTGTTAGGGGATTGGAATGCAAGAGTGAGTAATAGGGTACCCGATTATGGGAGAGAGGATAAGGAAGTGAGTGAGTACAGAAGAAATAGTAAAGACAAAGATATAAATAGCTATGGGGTAAGATTATTAGAGTTATGTGCTATAGAAAAATTATATATTTTAAATGGATGGATGAAGGGAGATAGTAATGGTGAGCTGACATTCATCTCATCGAAGGGCGGGAGTGTAGTAGATATAGGAGTTAGCACGGAAATAGCTCTAAAGAAGATAATAAGTTTTGAGGTGACAGAATGTGTGATAACAGAACATATGCCCATCAAGATAAAATTAAGGGGGGAGTATGATGGAGTGAAGAGAAGGGTAGGAAAAAGAGATAGGTATAAGGAGGGATGGAAGTACATTTGGAATGATACCACGATCGAGAGATTGAGAACAGAGTTAAAAGAGAGTGAAGAGAGAATAAGGGATGAAAGTGAAAGGATGTTGGAAGGAGGGGATGTGGATGAAGTTTTAAAACTAATAGAACGCCCAGTATGGAAGGTGGGTAAGAAAGTGAGAATAAGGGATGAGAAAGACAGAAACATAGGCGCGGGGTGGTTTGATGAAGAGTGTAAGAGGAAACGAATGGTAGTAATGACAGCTCTAGCGGACTTCAAGAAAGGAGGAGAACAAGGGAAAAGAGAGGATTATTGTAAAGTAAGAAGAGATTACAAGAAGTTACTAAATGAGAAAAAAAAGTGCTGGAAAGCAGCGGAAGCTGAGAGAGTAAACAGGTATTGCAAAGAGAAAAGATTTGATAGGGTTTGGGAAACTATAAATAAGATTAAGAGAACTAGATCGACAGGGGGAGGAACAATGATAACAGAAAATGAGTGGATAGGATATTTTGCAGAGCTTTTGGGTGGGAGGGGAGAAGGCCACGGGGGTATGGAAAAGACGTATATTGTAAAGGAAGTACAAACAGGAGTACAGTTACTAGATGAGGAGATAACAAGTCAGGAAATAGTTAGGGTGTTAAGTAAAGTAAAAACCAAAACAGCGGGTGGGGCAAATGGTATTACTAACAGGATATGGAAGGAAGTAGGAGCAAATGAAGTAATGTTGAAAGTGATGGTGAAATTTTTTAACAAGATATGGGAAACGAATAAATTCCCTAGCGAGTGGAGAAAAGGAGTACTTTGTCCTATATATAAGAACAAAGGAAGTCGAAGTGATCCAAACAACTATAGAGGAATAACACTCCTGGACTCGCTGTCGAAGGTATATACAGGTATTTTAGCTAATAGGATTATAAATTGGGCAGAGAAATATGGAAGGATTTCGGACTATCAAAATGGATTTCGTAAAGAGAAAAATACTGTGGATAATATTTGGATTTTGGATACTTTAATTACGAAGTATGTGAAAATAGCAGGGAAGAGATTATATGTAGCAGCAGTAGATTTAGAGAAAGCCTTCGATGCAGTGAATAGAGAGGCGTTATTTACTAGATTAAGAGAGGTTGGGTTATCGGTAAAAATGAGGATGGCAATAGAAGGAATATATGAGAAAGTATTGGTGATGATTAAACTAAAAGGGGGTGGGTTGAGTAAGTGTATGGAATCGAAAAGGGGTGTGAGGCAGGGTTGTAAGCTATCACCCATATTATTTCTACTGTTTATAAATAATATATTGGATAGACATGGAGGCGAGAGATGGCTATGCCCTTGGATTGGGAAGAGGGAGATACCGGGGCTGCTATTTGCAGACGATTTATTAATCTTGGCATTAACAGCAAAGGGGTTGCAGGAAGGACTAAATGAGGTAGTGGAATATACTAGAAGATGGGCACTCAAGATAAATGTACGGAAGACGCAGATAATGATATGTAGGAAGAGGAAAGCCAAAAAAGAAAAGAAATTCTGGACAGTCGAGCAGCAAGAAATCAGACCAGAAAAAAAAATGGAGTATTTAGGAGTTATAATTAGTAGTAACGGCACGTGGGAAAATCAGATTAGAAGAGCCAGATATAAAGGAAGGGGAGCACTGGCAGTAGTGGGGATATTAGAAAATAAATTTCCGGATATAAAGTACAAAATACAGAGATTGGTGTTCCAATCAATGGTCATAGGAAAAATGTTATATGGGGTAGAAATATGGGGATTAGAGGAAAATAGAAAAGAACTAAACCAGGTGGTGGCGAAATTTAGTAAGATTATTATGGGAGTTCCAAACTGTACTGCAAATGTGGGGGCTAGATTAGTATGTAAAGAATCGATAGACACTACTATAGCCAAGAGGGTGATGAAGTACTGGATGAGATTGGAAGAAGGGAAGGGAGGGGATTTAATACAAGACACATATAGGTTCCAGAAAAATATGGAGAACGAGAGGTATTGGGTAAATAAGTGCAAAAATAAATTACGAAAACTGGGGTTAGGAGATATAGGATATGAGAGGTGGAGAGAAAAGAAAGAATGGGTATGGAGAAGGGTTATAAGGAGAGTTGCCGATATAGAGAGACAGAGTTTAATAATGGAATGTAGAGAAAGAGCCTCACTATCAGTATTTAATAAATTGTTAGAAAACATGAACCCGAAAATCGAAGTGGAGGACCGGAAGGGCAAGAGAGGTCTATACTGGTGGATTTTTGGAACTCCTACCAACAGGGGCTGGATAGGTACTGAAAATGCAGGTAGATGTATTCTGTGTGGAGAAAAATGGTCGGACCTACATATATTCATCGAATGTAGGGAGTTAGAAGAGCTGAAAAAGAAAGTGTTGAGTAAAAAAGAGATAGAAAAAGTAGAAAAAATTGAAAAGATGACGGTGTGGCTGGCCAGAGAATGGGGAAGAGGAACAAATATTTCGAAATATTTAAATATGGTTAGAATGAGATTTATAAAGAAATTAAGAGAATAAGGGGTAAAAGAGGGTTACAGAGGAAGGAGAGGAAGGAGGTAGACGAAACTGCTAGGTTATATAAAAATTGAAGACAATAAGATGAGTTTGAAGTACAATCTGATTGTATGATGATAAGAAGATTTGTATATATTTGGAGAGGATTGCATGTGTGAGAAAACGGAGGTGGTAGTTAATGTTAGAAAAAAAAAGAATAATAATAAAGCAATGAGAGATGTGAGTAAGAGGAACTGTTGGACTGTTTAGAAACGGAAATAAGCGGAAGAAAGAGAAGGAAGAAGGGAAAGCCAGGTTTGATTGTTGGCAATTCGATTGTTTAAGATTTAAGTTCAAAAAAAATAAAAAAGAGAATATAAAAAAAATAAAAAAAATAAAAAAATAAAAAAAAATTAGAGAGTAGTTTTTTAGTTTTAGTCTAAGACTCGTAGGAGCTATAGAATTGTCAACAAATACATTTGTAAACAGTGTTAGAATATGAATGATAGGGTTAGTGGACAAGAAGAGGTGTTTGGATAACATAATAGTAGATAATTCTAAACTCTGGCTTAAAAATTTTAATAAGTAATGAGTGGCCGTGAGGAAGAGGAACTGTTGGACTGTTTAGAGATGGAAAGGAGTGATAAGTGATGTGAAGAAACAAGGAAAAGACAGATTTGTTTTGTGGCAATTCCGTGGTTTAATAAGTTAAACTATTTAAAAAAAATGAAATTAGGAAGTAGTTTTAGTCTAAGAGACGCAAGAATAAGAAAGAAAAGCGATGAGCAAGGAACTGGAAATTGTCAACAAGTGCGTTTGTATGTAGTGTATAAATATTAACTATACGGTAAAGTGGAAAGTAGTTTGTAGTTAGCGAATAAGTATTATAAGAGAGATGAACAGAGGCTAGGAAGAGTAAGAGGGGAAGATTGGGGATGGAAGGGGGGAGGGGTATAAGAGACAGACGGGTGGGATGGTACAGTCCCATCCCTAGGTGAAAGAAGAAACATGTCCGCTCACAGAATAACAACTGAATCAAGATGGTGGCGGTAAGACGACACGATTATAGGCGGAGCAGTAGATAAATGCGTGACGGATCGTATGACGGACCGGAAACCGCCTCTACGATTCGCCACGTAAGATGAGGAGAGAAGTACGAGCTATAGGTGCGGGTAATATCTAACCCGGGAGGAGTGGCTGAAGCGGCCTGGGTGGGTTGGATCTCTCCTCACAGGGAATGCCGCAGCAGCCGAGGTTTTTTTTTATTTTATTTTATCTTATTTTTTTATGTTTAGTTAGCTGTAGAGAGTAGATTGGGGATGCCCTTACATGCGGAGGAGTTCCTCGCATACCAGAGGCATCTCAATAGTTTTAGACAAGGTGGTGCAGTGTTAGGCCGGATTCCGCCGACATTGACACCACTAATAAGTAGAGTAGATAGTAATTGTATTGTTTGGTTTATATTATATTGTGCGGTTTTTTTGGGGTTCTTAGTTAATAGTTTTAGTGTAGATAGTTAGAGCTTATATTATATATAATGGTATGTTAGTCTATATTGTTTTGTTTTGTTTGGTTTATATTGTTTTGTTTGGTTTTTTGGGTTCATGTGTATTTTATGCTCTTTATTGTCTGTAACCGATGGTGCAAACTAGGGTGGCAATAAAGAGTTATCTATCTATCTATCTATGCATAAACTTGTTGCAACAACTTTCTCATGTCCAGGATTAATGGGTGTGCGGAGAGCGTACTGAAGTGATTAGCATTGAGTTTGGCTACTTTTAACATTTCTTATGATGAAACTTGCGGCAATAGTTGTATATACGAGGGCATTTTCAAACCTTCTGCACAGGACCCACGTGTGTTCGTAACAGTGGAACGATTCCCACGTTCGTAGCGTCAGTTGTGAGCCGGACTATGAGCTATCATCACGTGCTTCCAGTGTTATAATACTGTGTGCTTTGAGTGAGAAATTCTAATTATAAACGGAAGGGGAACATAACTCAAGTAAAATCTCACGTGGTGACCAGCGTCAACAATCAAATTTGAAAGTATGTAAGGAAAAAACACCTTCCGAATTTCACAACATTCTAGTTGAAATTTTTGAGTATAATGTACTGAACCGAAGTGCAACGTCGCTGTGGGCTTCCCGTTTCTCAGAACGCCGGGCAATTACTGAAGAAAACTCCAGGAGTGGGCGGCGTATAACAGTAACAGACTACACTTCCGCAGTAATTATTAATAGAATTAGGAGGGAGGGAAAGAAGAAGGTGGTAGTGTTTCACGTTGATATCAACAACGTAAGGCAAGCAAGTATAAGTACCAACATAGGTGGAGATGTATGGAATCTGGTAAATGAAGCGCGGACGAAGTTTAAGGAAGCGGAGGTAGTGATCAGTATAATACAGTGTAGGAGAGATACTGACTGGAAGGTAATTGGGAATTTAAATCAGACTATAGAGTGAGTACAGTATGTGGGAAACTGCGAGTGAGATTTCTAGATCCTAATGGGTGGGTAGGAGATGGGGATTTGCGCTCACATGGCCTTCACTTATGAAGTTAGGAAATATGTTTATAAGTGTTATTAGGGGGTACATTCAGGCAAACGGGGAGGGCTAGGGAGCGGTGATAAGGGAACAGGAACCTAGAAGTCAGGTAGTGATGACATAAAAATGTTAGTGACCAACTGCGGAAGTGTTGTAAGTAAATGAATAGAATTAAGTAATTGAATAGATATACACTTACCACATATTATAATAGGAGTTGAATCATGGCTGAGAAATGGTACAATGTAGGTATGGAGAAAATTTCTCACGAAACTGGAATGTGTATCGTAAAAATAGTACAGGAATGGTAGGAGGGGGAGGTACTCATTCTCGTGAAAGAAGAATTTATAAGCTACGAAAAATTAAAGATGGCAAACATGAAATTCTATGTGTAAGGATCTTTTTTTAGAGATAATATGCAACTCGATGTTTCTGGAGTGTACAAACTGGGAACGTTTAGCACTGACGCTGACTCGGAATTATTTGATAAAATAATCAGCTATGTGGGAAACGATAAGAAACGGAATGTGATTGTAGCGGGTGATCTCAATTTACCAAATGTACATTGGGAAGGTAATGCGAACGACAGGAAGCATGACCAACAAATGGCCAATGCGTTAATATGGGAAGGACACCTGATTCAGGAAATGATACAAATAACTAGAGGGAAGAATGTTTTTGACGTGGTGCTGGTAAAACCAAATGAGCACTATATAGAAACACAAGTAATAGATAGTATAAGTGATCATGAAGCTGTTTTTGTGGTGGTAAAAATTTAATATGATAGGAAGGAATATCATTAAAGTAGGACTATGAGGCAGAACCATATGATTGATGAAATAGGATGAGGGAGTTTTTAAAAAGTAACTATTATCTGTGGAAAACTGTAAATAAAAATGTAAACGTGCTCTGGGGTGTGTTTAAATCAACTGATAAGGAATGTGTAAACTGGATTTTACATTTCAAAGTGGTAAGGAATGGTAAATACCCACTGTATTATACCTTAATAGAGAAAGTAAAGTGACTGGAAGGACATGCAGGTTGGAAAGAAATAGAGTTTGAAATGGCTTATGAAGTGAGGAGAAGTTTAATGAAGTAACTAGGAAATGGAATCTTGCAAGGAAGTCAACTAAGTGTAACATGATGGCATGCATAATTAGCAGCCGTAAAAATGTTATTAGAATATGGAAGTGTATGTTTATTTACCCCAAGGCAGAAACAGGTTCCAAGAAGGTTATTCCAGGAATCATTAATGAACAAGGGGAGTGTGCGTACGACGAACAACAAAAGGCGGAAGTGTTCAGTCAGCAGAACGTAAAGATTGCATGTTACAAGGATAATGTCCAGATAGAGGAGGTGACTAATACTAATGTATTATTAAAATTTACCTATGATAACAAGAATAATTAATAAGATACAAAGTATGAAAACTAGAAAAGTAGGAGGATTTGATAAGTTTTCGGGCTATATGTTAAAAAAACAATGGGTTGAGATATATCACCATATTTGATGTACATTTTTGGTTATTGTTTGGATGAAGGAGCTATATCAAACGAATGGAGAACTGTTATAGTAGCCCCTGTGTATAAAGCAAAGAGTGCTAGACATAAAGCAGAAGATTACAGCCCAGTAAGTTTGACATGCATTGCATGTAAGCATTGGGAAAGCATTCTTTCGTTTCTATTAGACATGATTGTGAAACTAATAACTGGTTCTATAGAAGGCAGTTCGGGTTTAGGAAAGGTTATTCCACTGAAACTCAACTTGTAGGATTCCAGCAAGGTATAGCAGATATCTTGGATTCGGTGGTCAAATGGCCTGTATCGCGATTGGGTTATCTAAGTCATTTGATAGTTTATACCATGAGAAACTACTGTCTAAAATGAGTGCAATTGGAATAGACAAAAGAGTGATTGAATGGGCGGCTATATTTCTAGAAAACAGATCTCAAATAATTAGAGTAGAAGAATCTTTATTTGACCGTGTAATAATTAAGAGGGGAATTCCTCAAGGAGTACTTGTTAAACTTTTTTGTTTCCTTATATATATAAATGATATGAAGTGGAATCAGATTTAAGGGTTTTCTGGAATTTTGTTATTCTCTATGGAGAAATAAATAAGTTACATGTTTGTGAGCAATTGCAAAAAGACCTCGATAATTTTGTGAGATGGACAGTAGGCAATGGTATGATGATAAACGGGGTTAAAAGCCAGGTTGTAAGTTTCACAAATACGAAAAGTCTTTTCAGTTCTAATTACTGCGCTGATGAGTAGACAGCTCTTTTTGAGGATCATTGTAAGTTCCCGGGTATTAACAGGGTCTATAAGGAAAGACTTTCACTGGGGTATTCACATAAATTGGATTGTATGTAAAGGGAACAGATCACTGCACTTGGTTATGAGGGTATTTAGTGGTTGTAGTAAGAATATAAACAAGAGGGCATATACGTCTCTGGTAAGACCACAACTAGAGTATGATTCTAGTGTATGGGACCCCCACCAGGGTTACTTTATTCAAGAAATGGAAAGAATACGAAAATATTCTGCTGGATGAACTCGGGAAGATTTCCGACCAAAGAGTAGCGTACAATAATGTTGCAAGAGTTGGGTGAGAGGAGACGAGCTGCTCGACTAAGTGGTATGTTCCTGGATGTCGATGGAGAGACAGCGTGGAATGACGTTAGTAGCAGAATAAATTTGAGTGGTGTCTTCAAAAGTAGGAAGGGTCACAATATGAAAATATACTAGGAATTCAACAGGACAAGTTGGAGAAAATATTATTTTATGGGAAGGGGAGCAACCTTACAAGAGAGTTGTTCAATAAATTTCCAATTCCTTCGCAATCAGTTAAGAAATGCTAGGGAAACAACAGACAGAGAATCTGCCACGAGGGCGACTGAAAAAACGCAGATAACTTGTGATTGATTGATTGATTGATTGATTGATTGATTGATTGATTGATTGACTGATTGATTGATTGATTGATTGATTGATTGATTGATTGATTGATTGATTGATTGATTGATTGGTTGGTTGATTGATTGATTGATTGATTGATTGATTGATTGATTGATTGATTGATTGATTGATTGATTGATTGATTGATTGATTGATTGATTGATTGATTGATTGATTGATTGATTGATTGATTGATTGATTGATTGATTGATTGATTGATTGATTGATTGATTGATTGATTGATTGATTGATTGATTGATTGATTGATTGATTGACAACATTTTACTAGAATATCGACGCAAAACATGCAGATAAATTGCTAATGAAGCAAACACATTTGTCCCTTCGGTGTTCAGAATCATAACCGAGAAATCTGTAGAAAGAAATGTCGGTGGCAGATGGATTCCTCAACATCCGAGTGAAGAGCAAAAACCAAATCGCAGGAGATGCGCACAACAATTCCTTCAACGCTACGAGACAGGGAAAGATCATTTGTTGAACAGTATCGTTCCCACAGACCGAGCATGGCTTTGAGAGTTTGGGCCAGAATTGAAATCTCAATCGTTCCACTGGAATCACTGACTCTAATCGGCCAAATATGCCATCAACATCAGTCCGAAGTCAAGCTGATGATGATCATGGCTTATGATACGAATGAAGTGATATCATCATATAGTCTGCCCTAGGGAACCAGTGTAACAGGGAGATACTACACGGAATTTCTGCAAAAATGTTTTGCTGCAACGATTCTCCAAAAAACATCCGACAGACTCCACAGCTGTAGCACTCAGTTTTCACGATTATTTACGACCGAATACTCCGAACCATCACGATTAGTTTTGGTGAAACTTGAATGGGAAATCCTTTCCGAACTTCACTACTGTCCTGACATGAGCCCATCAGACTTTGATGTTTCCAAAACTCAGGAAAGCACTCCGAGGGCATACACATACAAACCATTGAGGAGGCCTCTGATGCCAGTGACCCGAATAAGCATACAGATCAAAGTGATGGCGACCTAACATAAATACAAGAGTTGAGAAAATGCCGGGTAGCTATTACTGAGAAGAATGGAGATTTCATTGAAACCTGTAAATTCATCTTGTAAAATAAATGTCTACCATAATTTTACGGTGTCCAAATTTTTGGCCTTAAGAGAAATTTATAGTAATTCTTTCCCTTGCGAATGAGCGCGCCCTGTGATGCAATTCACAGTACTGCAGAGTGTGTGCCTCCCAGATACAACAAGAGAACACAGAGCGGAGTATGTGTATAAAGCACCCAGTGCTGTGACTGTTTACATTCAGATCTTTTGCATTCATAACACATGTTATAGTAGTATCTTTTCTCAAATGTGAACTTATAACTGAACGGAGGATAAGAGCCCAGTTGATAAATAGTTTACAACATTTCTTTGTTCATTTGAATGATTTCGTTCGTCATGCAGTGTCAAGGTTAACCAATTCAGTGTCCTAATCTCTAAATGTCATATCCATGTAAGATAATACGGCGAGTCACAGCGTTTCCGAAACACTTAATGTTACTTTCAGATTGCTGTACTGAGCACTGACAGACCATGGTTCCACGATGGAGGTTCCTCGAGACATGACTTCTTCAGGACAATCATCGACTAAACAAGTTCACTTGAAATGATGCCGCAGGAGGATGCACTATTTGCAAATTGTTTTTACTTCGGTTTTATGGAGAACGAGAAACGTATATACTCTCCAAAGATAGTTTAACACGAGAAGATCAGAATAGGAGAATAAATGAAATTCTACCTACATAATAAAACGGCAAGACCTCCCCATGATAACCTTAGAAAAGAGGTGAAAGAGAATAATAGTCGGAAAGTAAATACTGTTAAATATACTTCACCGTTTCTCTATACGTCATCAATATGCTAATCAACGAGGACCAATGCAAAGCGGTATATGAAACGCGAAGCTAAAGAAGAAAGTAATTCTGACATCATTAAACGTAAATTAAAAATATATCATAAGGGCAAATAATCATAAACTCATCTGAGAAACTCAGGAGATTATTTACGTAAATACTCACCTTGCAGAACTATTCTTTGGAATCAACTTCACACAGCTTAAGGTTGCACGACCAACCAAGCCCATTCGGAAGGCAATGGCACCGGTTGCAAGAATCATTTGTGAGAGGTGTCCCTGGAACGCACGGCAGCGGATATTCGCGAGGATCTGGAACAAAAAATGAAAGAAACTAAAATGTTAATTTCGCGTGGCTACTACTATCCTGGTGCAGCCTCTTAAGTCAGACAAGGGCGGCATCTGTCGTGAGTGAGAAGCTGCGTGTTATTGTAGTACGCTGCGTGCTGTGTCAGTACCAGGGTTTCTGGGATAATAAAAATACTCAGGTACCACGCCTGGTAAATTTCACGATTTCGATTGTTGACAATTGCAATAATCCTTTGCACACTTACTTAAATTGTTCTGATGCATTACTTTCCATTGCTCACTTCCATACTGCTGGTCCGTACAACAGCACAGGAAGCATTGATACTTTACAAATTACATCCAAAGGCACATGCTTAAGCCACCAAACTATTTGTTCTTTTTCAAAAATACGTGAAAAATTCCTGGCTATTCTGAGACACTTGGCATATCTGATTTTGAAATAAAGTTTACAGTCAGAAATTATCCGCAGGTAATTCATCCTCTTGACTTGCTCCAAGTCGCATTATTGCGAACGATTTTTAAAAATACTTTTTGGTGGTTTTCTCCTCGTCATGAGCAAAGTCTTCGACTTCTGTTTATTGAAATGAATGTCGATACACTAGCCCACGCCGCTAATTTGTTTATTTATACTTTCGTGTAGCATTACGTTTGTTTCACGGTTTCCTCTGTGATGATTAATATTAAATCGTCAGCTAAAAGTACAGCTTATGCACTTTTTGTAAATTCAGGCACCGATTTCAAAATAAGAGAAGTGCATATCTGTTTGGAAATGTGTAAATAATTTCCGTCCATTAATAGCCAAGGAAAGTGCGCGGCATCGTGCTCCTGCATTTCGGTCATGCTTGTACACGGACACTTAAACATTTTCACCCGATACCTTCAGGTGTCAAAATCAATGAAATAACTGAAATATCTCCATTGCAAGATAGGCCAGATTATACGTCGTATAAATTTAAACCACTCTATACGAGATAATGTTAAACACACACTAAACATTGCAGACTGAACTTGCTCAGCTCCGTATTACTACTGTGACAAGAAATGACGTGTCTTGAGATGAAAAAGTACATGCAACAGACAATTTCTGTCAGAATATTTTTTTGCCATGGTTTAATCTTGTAAACAACCTTGTTGATTAAGAAATTAGGGTAAGAATTTCACCCTTAAATCCTTTATCACCGTTCCTTCCCCATCAGCCACCTGTAGATTGTTTCCACCCAATTTATGACCTTAATTACTAATTTGTTTTTCATGGGTTAGGCTAATAGCATGTTCCGACCTCAGATTGTTTTCCATACATTAATAAGACGACAAAAATACCTCTTTTCTCTGTATTGTGGTATTCCAGGCAAGTTTTGGGATTCTGTTGTTATCCATCGTCAGAACGTGGTTTCTCCAATTTATCCTGTTTTGGAATATTCCTTCATTCACTGGGACTTTAATTGTGTTTTATCTTTTCATTTGGTATTTTATCTTTTAGGGAGTATACCTTCACTGTTCTTAGGAATCTCATTTCAGATTATTGTATTTTATTCCTGTAGCTTCTTTAATCCACCATGTTTCACTTCCATATAACAAATGATAGAATTAAAGTTGAGTATCTGCTCTTACATTTCCTTTCAGTGTTCGGCGAATTGTTCCACACATATGTTGAAATATGTTGAAATCGGTAGAGTTTCGTCTTCACCACTCCACCTTCATAATAATAATAATAATCGTATGGCCTCAGCTACCGTTTGCGGACATTTCGATTTGACGCCATCTGGCTGTCTGCTCGTCAATTTCGACGTTCCGGTTTACTCTGTCTGCCATCTAGCGGACCTAGAGTAAACCGGATCTCTCTTGGGCGTCTATGGCTGAGATTTAATTAATTTTGTCGGGTAAATACTAAATGTATCACCAGAGTTCTTTTACATGCCGACATCGTACGACATGGAGTGTCGAATGGACTTTTTTCCGCCCTTCAAAAATCCGACTACCTCTGCCGGTTTTGAACCCGCTATCTTGGGATCCGGAGGCCGACACTCTACCACGGATCCACAGAGGCAGTTACTCCACCTTCATTAAAAGATGTTTCACAACCAAGGTAGTCCGGCTCCATAGCTAAATGGTCATCGTGTTGATCTTTGATCACATGGGTCCCGGGTTCAATTCTCGCCAGGATCGGGAATTTTTAACCATAATTGATTAATTTCGCTGGCACAGGGACTGGGTGTATATGTCGTCTTCATCATCATTTCATCATCATCACAACGTGCAGGTAGTCTACGGGTGTCATATCAAAGGTCTGTACTTGGTGAGCCGAACTTATCCACGGATACTCCCGGCACCAACAGCCATACGCCATTTCAGTTTTACAACCAAGGTACTTAACATTTGAGATTTATTCTACTGCCCTTGCAATGCCACAACTTAGGTTTTCGTTGTGGATAGACGAAGATTATAACATAACAAATGGTGTTTAACTGATGTATTAATTTCTGCACTTTATCTTCATCATCCTGCAGGCTAAAATTTCGATGTGAAAAATCTTTCCAATTGGCCGAGCACAATGTAGACCATAACGAAATATTTAGGCCAAAAGGCCTCCAATAAATTATTATCCTGTGTTTAATGTCGCGTTTAAAATAACACTTACACCTTTACTTTTAAATGTTGTAAATCTCGTGATGCCAATTTCTGTCGATACGATTTAATATCAAGTTTTATACAATTCATGAAAATACACGTTCTCTAATTGTGTCAGAAGCAAATACTGCTTCTAATCTGTACATTAAGAGTCAATTAAGAATCGGGCCTGGCGCAGATCTCGCCGATACGCCAACGGAAGCAAAACTGGTAGCCTTCTTGAATGAATGATTATCATATTTTATCACAAATAAAATCAAGAAATTGTCACTTAAGAGGTAATTTAAACTACAATTGTGGCTAAGACGAATGCAACATTACTCTGAATATTGGTATGTGCTGCCGTAAAATTACATTAGCAACAGTGAATGAAGGGATTGCTACTAAGAAAGAGAAACGGTAAGACATGAACTCACTGTGACAAAATGTGATTGAAAATGGTGAATGAAAAAATAAAACGCACCTCCCTCAACGGATTGTATGACCAACAACACACTTTTAGCTGCGAGATGGCAGACCATGACTCGAATGGTCTGCCATTCATTGAAAACAGCGAGAAAATGTTCATATAACTGTGTGAAGGGTAAGCATATTCTAAATATATTTGAATGGGTGCAGTATTTATAACGCAATCCTAAAAGTAAGGAATACAGTTTAAATAGCAATACGGCTTATGTCCAAATAATGGTATTCTATCCCTGCATACTGTTTGTGTTTTTGCAGTAATCTCTCTTACTATATAATGCAAGGTATTTTCCCCTTAAAATTGATCACATCACTATGGATGCGGCTGGATATATTTAATCGCCACAAAACAGCTTCAAAACACATTATGTCTAAGAAATATTTTGAGAACCATCTGGTTTAAATGTTGTTGTCTCTAGATCTTGTAGCATTAAAAAGAAACTACGCAACAGTACCAATCAGAATTAGTAGCCACTTACTATTAAACATTATGGAAAGAATGTATGGTTACTGAAAAATTAATTCGTATGCAAATAGCGACTTTTGCCACTAGACGACTCATATTGCCGCTGTACCTTCCAATATCCCAAAGCGAAATATTTCAACTTAAAATATAGACCGGAAATTTTCTGTCGTCTAGAGTTGAAAACAATGCGGAGGATATTTGAAAAATCACATTCTTAAATATGTTTGCTGCAAGTCAATATTTCTCCGACATCAACACACAGCTGTGTTTGCCAGTGCAGCGATGATGAACTAAAAGTTGTGTTCGACCATCCGAAAAGTTTTGAAATCGGCAAATAGCCTCTTACGAAGCACTTTTTCCTAACATTGCATATTGTAATTGAGTGGGATAATACATTCAAATAATATAACTTTTTTCGAGTTTCACCTTGAAACCGTGTGTAGGATAAGTTTGTAACATGGTATAATATTTAAATTATCTTCTTCCACTATCGTTAAGGTAATAAATAATGGAACTCGAATTCTGGCCGTTTTTCATGGCTTATAGAGTGAATTTAGTAATTAATTGATTCGATATTTCTGGACTCTCTAGTAATTTTACCAGAGATCCTGATAAATTCGAGCCCTCTCTCGAGATTCGAGAATTCCCAAAATTTATGTAGTTGACCGAGCTGAAATCAGAGCTTTCAAATTGAAGTTCAGGAGCAGAACAGCTTTAAGTATGCAAGCGTAAACACTTGTTCACTTAATTAGAAACATATATTCCAAATCGATGACAATAATAGTGGATTTAATAATTTCCTGAAATTTCTAACTAATTTTCGTAAACACTGCCGAGAAAGTTTGGAGGGTGGTATTCTGTAGATGATCTATAGCTTATTAGGAAACTGAATCCTAAGTGTTGGTTAGGTACAAAATGAAATTAAAGCATGAAATAATTAGACCCATCCTGGCAGTATGGAAACTTAAAACAATGTGCAGCGGAACTGATAGCCCCACAGATCCTTAACCATCCCTTAATGTGACCAAAGAAGGACTTGAATTTGGCGCTGATAAGCAGTACGAGACAAATCACCAAGCATAAGCATTTTCTGAACCAGTCGCAAAAACATGTTTCCGCAGATTTGCAGCGAAGTGTTTAGAAAACAAGTACGTGTACTGACACTGTCACTGATAAAAATGTTTAATAATTGGTAGGAATTAACTATGAATGTACAGACACTCCAGAAATTGTACAAGTTCTTCACAGATACACTTGGGCCTAAGATGCAATATTTGCCTCAATAGGGTTTGTATCTAACGTGGAGGTGAACGATAACTATTTAATGATGATTGATAAAATATTAAATTGTAAGAGCTTACGGTACCACGCGCTTTTCTCTTATGAGTAAATACACGGTTCATTTCTTACTGAATTCTTTTCGGCCCTTCTGTCTGAAGAATGCATTAAAACTGGCACACCTTGTTTTTAATAATATTAAAATATAGCACGTCCTCTCCGTTGATATTATCATTTATCGAAATATAATTTTCTTAAAACTCATAGTGATTATTCCTGTTAACCATGCGCACGTTTACTGTTGGTTTGACCTACAAAGATTTATATGTTTATGTTTCTAAGTCTTCACGTATTATTTTCAAGGCATTGCCGTATGTTGTTTAGTCACAAGAGTTGGGGACTGAAGCCAAGGATGCATCCTCAGTCCGATTATCCTCGTAACACTCACGGATTACGTAATCAACTCATGCAACGAGAAAGTCTAGATGATCTAAAATGCGAACAAACATTACATAAAATATCACATTGCCAATTGCACCTTTACAGACGATCTGCAGCTGTTCAGAGACTCGGCAAAGAATATTCAGACGAGTCTGTTAATCTGGGAGAGAGAGAGCTGTAAAAGAGATTCATGAATATTCACGCTACGAAAAGCAAGTTGATGAAATCATGCCTGGAGTCCAAGCAATGGGATCCATCTTCTGAAGGCTAAATCATATTCATAGTTCTAACAGTCACAAACCTAAGAACCGAATTTAAAAAGTAATATTTTCGCTGTCTTCCTCAATGACTGTAAATTTCCGGTGCTGGTGCCCGAAATTCCAGGCATCAAAAAGGAGTTTCTCCACAAAATTTTTGACAAAAGTAGAAGGTACAAAATACGAAATAACATTATAATATCCACACTTGAAGTCCAACATTTACTGGAGAGAAGTGAGGAAAGCCTGCTTCAGTCATTTGGTTATATATTCAGAACAGAAAATCCCAGAGTAGCGAGGCAGGATTTCGATACCACGATGCTGGGAGCTACGGCAATCGGGTATAATAATGAACGTGTGTTGAAGACAGCGATGGCAGGGAAACGTGGTGTTGGGAACGGAGATGAGGGAATGAGTTGACCAGATTATTTTTTATATGACGATATAACTGATTGGAAAAGGTGATCCTTCCATGTATATTAAAAAATGATTTGTTTTGTTATGTAAGATTTAGTTCGTACGTTACACCACTTCATCCCTATGATTAAATATTACACGATAGCCATATTTATGTAATCTATGCGAAATATAGATTTCTAACAATGAAAACGAATTACTCCGAAGCCCAAACATGAAATCGGATAATTTATGATTACCTGCGCCCACTAGCAGGGACGATACCTTCATCGACCTGTGAAGTATTCTTATTGTGATACTGATGTGTTAGAAGCCCGGCGTTATCCGAATCAGAACATTTTCCACGCGGATGCACGAGAAATCTCAGAAATTATTGGAGCGATTTTGAAATTTCTTTCACAGTTTGAAAGATAATATCACTCCGGGTAAACAGGTAATATACCATCTCAGAATATCACACGGTCCCTGCGACAACCGTGACTTAAAAGGAAAGGGACGTTTTAAACAATAACAACATTTCTAACCTTCACTATCAGTGGTTTTCGCGTAGAATCTACTTGACTGATGGAGCTCAAATATTTCAAGCTTGTAGTTGTATCTTTCAATTGGCATTGCGTCTCACGGACACAGATAGCTCTTATGGCGGCGATGGGATTGGAAAGATCTAAGAGAGGGAATAAAGTGTCCTTGGACTTAATTCAGGTACAGCCCCAGCATTTGCCTCCTGTGGAGATGGGAAACGACGGAAATCCATCCTCCGGCCAGTCCACAGTGGGGTACGAACCCACTATCTCCTGAATACAAGCCCACAGCTGAGCCCCTTAACCTATCCGTGCAAGCTTATATCTCATACCCTATCATTTAAGTGGGTTTTATAGCATTTGAGAATGTGAAGCAAGTAAGAGGAAAACGTACGCTTGGAACCCATAATTGGAATACGCTGCCCGAACGATTCATTCTATTGAACAATAAAGCTCAACGAGGGAGATTTCGTTTACTAGAAAAAATATATAGGCTATCAAATTTCTTCGTTCCTCTAATGACTTTCATGGACAAATATTCTGCTGTGTTTTGTCGCATGATTTTTCCGTGGTCTAAAGGTCTTGATTCCTTTCACGTAAATACTACTCGACGGACAGTGCTCAAATTAGGCAAGGACACAAGTAGAACAAATGATTAACATATAGACTACTTACTAATGTTTTAGATCTGTTTGACGTCACGACACACATAGGTCCTATGGCAACGATGTATTAGAAAAGGGCCAGGAGTGGGAAAGAAGCGGCAGTGGCTTTAATTAAGGTACAGCCACAGGATTTCCCTGGTGTGAAAATGGGAAACCGCGGAAGAACGTCTTCTGTGCATATGACGATAGGTTTCGAACCTACATACTACTAAACTGTATCTTAAGGTGGCTCTGAAAAGAAATAGAATGTCAAGCAAGTCTTAGAGAAACATACGCCTGGGACTTTTAAAAATATATACACTTCCTATATCGAATGACTGTGCTTAACTACTCATTTCATAAAAACTTCAGTAAAAACTTAGTTTCTTTTGGAGAGACTGTGCTTAACTCGTTCCATAAAGACTGTGCTTAAGTGAAAACTTAGCTTCTTTCCATAAAACTGTGCGTCTCCTTTCATTAGACTGTGCCTTTTTGAAACTTAGTTTCTTTCTCTAAGACTGTGCTCAAATAAGACTGTGCCTTCGTGAAAGAACGTAATTTTTGTTCATAAGATTATGTGTGCTGTAACTTGCATTCATAGAATTGTACATTCATTTTAACGTGTAAGACTGTGTCCTACTGACTTAATTTATTTCTTACCGGGCGAGTTGGCCGTGCGTGTAGAGGCGCGCGGCTGTGAGCTTGCATCCGGGAGATAGTAGGTTCGAATCCCACTATCGGCAGCCCTGAAAATGGTTTTCCGTGGTTTCCCATTTTCACACCAGGCAAATGCTGGGGCTGTACCTTAATTAAGGCCATGGCCACTTCCTTCCAACTCCTAGGCCTTTCCTATCCCATCGTCGCCAAAAGACCTATCTGTGTCGGTGCGATGTAAAGCCCATAGCAAAAAAAAAAAATATTTCTTTTCAATGGGCTGTGCCAAAGTAATGGAGCTCATTTCATTTCGTAAGACTGAACCTTAAAGTCATAGAAGGTTACAGATTATTGTGTTACCCCTTTAATTTCATGCTCATGGACGAGACTATCAGAAAATAATTATCTTCATATTTTGAATTGTGCTAATTTTCCTCGTCGTCACAAACTGTGATACTGAGTTTATTTGAATTTCTTCGAAGTGTTCGCGTCCAAGCCTACTAACTCTGAAATTTGTGAATTTTCCGAACAGTGTCGTGTAACAATCTTTAGTGCAGTGCGGTATAGAAGTGTCGTATCAGATTCCATTGAAATTCTGTGCGAAGTCCACACATTTCTCTACTCACTTCATGGGATTTCTGTGGAATAAAAGCTAATTAAATATTCCACACTGCAGCAGACGTCAACAGACGTCAGACTCCCAGGTTCGAGTCTCATCCGAACTTCGAAGGTCGTCAGCCGCCGTGGGATAACGTGGTGCCTTGGTGCTGAGAGGAGTTCTGTGGTGAGGGGGGAACGAGTACGACTACGTGGGACTCAACTGACGCCGACGCCGAGGCCGAGGAACGAGTTCTTTCCGTACCTCTATCTGGACGTACAAATTCTCCACTGTTCGTCGGTAAGAGGTGATATAATTTGTCGATATTTAAATAAACACGAGTTACAACTTAATAAGAACTTAATACACTACCCATCTCCCTCTGACTCTCTGAGCATGGGCCGTATACGAACTGGCGTCAATCCATGCTCTTCACTGAAGTAAAGTACGGGCGTTCCTGTTACAGAGAGAGGGTAGAGTATAAAAGTGGCTCCCATGACGTTGGGGCTCGTTTAAAGAAAGTATACAAAGTGACATTAAAAATTAACAAGGAAAACAGTGATTTCTTTACATTCAAACTCATTCCTGAAAACATTCATGAACTATAATCTACTCTAAAAATTCAGTGTACAGTGACTTTGAAAAAATTCTAGACTTGTAGCACAGAACTATGACTAACTTTTAATGCCACAAGTGATTTTTGGTGTAAATTACTTAAACTTTTCAGGCACAGTATTCGAACTTTTATGCACAGTATCATAAAAGTGTTCAATATTTTGTTTTTTTGAACTATTGAACTTTGCCATTGGACGATAATGGTGATTTCAAGTATCAGCTGAATTATTGCATTTTCCACATTTTGTGAAAATAACGAAATTAATATGGAGAATATATTAGCTGCTATTCAGGCTGTAAAAGTCAGTCTAAATGAGAGAATTACGAAATGTAACGCTAATCTAGGGCGTAGGAATGCTGAATCTAACACTAGCATGAACCAGCTTAGCGCTACCTTAATAAATCGTATTGATGCAACTACCACTGACATGAACCAACTTAGCGCTACCTTAGAAAGTCGTATTGATGACAGTATGACTCAGATTAAAGAAGCTATTGAAGCAACTAATGCTAGTATAGGTCAGCTTAAAGAAGCTAATGAGGCCACTAATAATAATAGTGTAACTAAGCTTAGGGAAGCTAATGAGGCTAATATTCCAAAATTAACAGAATCTGTCGATAAAAATTTGCAGAAGTTAATCGTAATCTAGAACGTAGTTTGCAAGAAATTGAGAAACAGTTTGAGGAGACTAACAAAGAATGGATTCTAAGTTCACGCAGATGAATGATAACTAATACGTGACTTAGAAGCCATCAAAGAAGAAATTAAAACACAAGTAGCTGCAGACTTATAAACCTCTTTCCCTACTTCTCAGAGAGTTCTTAAAGAACGAGAGCTTTTCAAAGGAGAATTTCAGGAGTCCCAAGCTCAGTTGTTGCTTGCACAAATCAAGATGGCTCCTGTACAAGACAACCTCCATGAATGTTAAGAATAACTTTGTGAAGTTAGGAAATGAGATTAATCTATTAAAACTCAGCAAAGAAAGGCTGATAAACTTGTCAAGATACAACTAGATACTCTTCTCACGCAGATTACTAGCATATGTCGTAGTATATCGGAAGTTAAGTCTGGCTTAGAGAAATACGTTGAGAATTCCATACAGGGAAGGTTAAAACCCCAAAACTTGAACTCCGTATGGAATATGGAATCCCTTAGCAATTAGGTCTTCCAAATAGAATAAGATGTTTTATCATCTACTCTTCAAACTATTAGTGGAGAAACCCTTACAGTTTCTACAACTTTTAAAATGACTGAGGAAAAAAACAGCTAAATTCTCAGTTAAGGAGGAGTAAACGGCTAAAGGGTTTCTCCTCAGTATCGAGGAATATTTTCAACAGAACCACATTAAATCAGATCGTCAATTGCGCATTGCAACCCGATTGTAATACGGAAGGGTGTTAATGTGGTAAACTGCTTTCATATTCAGTATCGAGACTTTATCAAGACTTATCTAGAGTTTAAGGAAGCTTTACTTACGAGGTTTTGGAATTCTGAAACTCAGCATTTGATTAAACTCCAATTGTATTCCCGAAAGTACAATACTTCGATCAATTCTTCATGATATGCAAATTTCTTCATATCTCAACTTAAAAAGATGCAGTGTTTTGACCCTCTTCCGCCAGAACAAGAGTGTACTCAAGTAATAACACTTTGATTTCCTTCAAATGTTCAGGAGATCTTAGTAGCAGCAAACGTGCAAAATTTAGAGCAGCTTGATGATGTCTTGAGAAAACTCGATACTGCTCACACTCAGAACATAACGAAGTCCAGCTAAGTTAAAGAAGCCACGACTAACCCCGTCGAGGTGAACTCTCAAGTTCGAGTAAACCCAGAACCACAAGTAGAGAGGAAAACTCGTAGACACGTACCATTCAGGCATAGAAGATACAGAAAACGTCGCTACGAAGAAAGGACTACATTTCGACGAGGACCTTCATGGAGACAGACAGCAAACCAAACTAATAATAATAAAAACACCCATTGGGAAGAATTAGAGAAACGTTGGAGAGAGACACGAGAATACGTACGAAATAAGAATAAGGAGGAAGATTTACCCGGAGTAGCTTCTTTAGAGCACCAGGAAGAGGTACAAAGAAGGAATGAATGGACCGAGATAAATCCCGAAACCGCAGGTACCAGAATATCTCCGATGAAGCAGTGAGGAGTTTGCATGAAAACCTGAATGAACGAGTGATAATCTGCAGTACAGCCATCAACTATTGGTACTTGGATGACCTTGATTTACTGTGTGAGGATTCTACACCAAGACAACCCAGTATACAGCATAGTCTATCAAACATTATCACCAAGTTAGACAAAATTAATGTTAATTCGCTATTGGATTCATGTTCTCAGGCCTCTATAATTTCCCAGAAATTTGTCGATGTAGCTCAACATTTCCATCATACCTGTAACCCAGGTTACGTTGAAAGGCATTGTTCCCGATAAGGTAATTAAATGCAGATTCCAGGCATTTCTTGAATTAGAAATTAGAGGTGTCAGATTCCAACATTATTCTTAACCTTGACCCAGATGAAGTTTGGTTTAATCCTTGGACCAGACTTCATAATACAGCATGGAGGAGTCATTAATTTTTTACTATGTCAATTCTGTATAGCTACAGCTGGTTAATGGCAATGAAGTGAAGTATCAGGGATTCGATACCCTGGTGGAAATAGTAGAAGGCAAGTTGTGCTGGCTCCGCCTGTTGAAGAATGCATCCACGTCGTGCGGGCCAGCTGTGGAAATTGTTCTCGAGATTGTTACTCTGTCCGGCTGAGTGCCGATGACAGAACGTGAGTTATAATGTTAAATTTTCTAAGTGTTAGAAGTGCGATCTTAGGATTGAAGGAGGCGAATTATCTCTAGTTATTGGTAGTGACTAACTTGTGCAAGCAGTGATACAAGAGTGATCAAATCGGTTTCATGAAAGGACTTAGAAGATTGATATTTTAAACAATCACAAAGTGACTTGTGAATTTCATTCCTGTTCGAAAAGACTGTACCTCAATTTATTACGGGGCTCTTCCGTATGAACTTTTCTCAAAAGAATGTGTTTTTCGTTAGACTGTGCTTAACTCGGTCCATAAAGTCTGCGCCTAAGTGAAAACTTGATTTCTTTCTATAAAACTGTGCTCAAATAAGACTGTGCCTTCCTGAAAGAACGTAATTTTTGTTCATAAGATTGTGTGTTCTCTAACTTGCATTCGTAGAACTGTACATTCATTTTATCGTGTAAGACTGTGTCCTAGTGACTTAATTTAATTTCATTTGATTGTTCCAAAGTAATGGTGCTCATTTCATTTCGTAAGACTGAACTTTAAAGTCATAGAAGGTTCCAGATTTTCGTTACACCTTTAATTTCGAGTTCGTCGACGAATGTATCAGATGATAATTACTTTCATATTACGAACTGTGCTAATTTTCCTCATCGTCGCAAACTGTGATACTGAATTTATTTGACTTGCTTCAAATTGTTCGCGTCCAAGCCTATTAACTGTGGAACTTGTGAATTTTCCGAACAGTGTCGTGTAACAATCTTTAGTGCAGTGCGGTACAGAAGTGTCGTATCAGATTCCATTGACATTCTGTGCGAAGTCTACACATTTCTCTACTCACTTCATGGGATTTCGGTCGAATAAAAGCTAATTAAATATTCCACACTGCACGCAGACATCAACAGACTCAGACTCCCAGGTTCGAGTCTCATCCGAACTTCGAAGGTCGTCAGCCGCCATGGGATAACGTGGTGCCTTTGTGCTGAGAGGTGTTCTGAGGTGATGGGTAAGGAGTACGGCAACGTGGGGCGAGGCCGAGGGACGACGTCTTTCCGTACCTCTACCTGGACATTCAAATTCTCAACCGTTCTTCTGCAAAAGGTGATATAATTTGTCGATATTTAAATAAACACGAGTTTTAAATTAATAAAAACTTATTACACTACCCATCTCTCCCTGACTCTCTTACCATGGACCGTACACGCCCTGGTGTCAATCCATGCTCTCCACTGAATTAAGTAAGGGCGTTTTTGTTATAGTATATTCCACCGTTGCTGTATACGTCCTCAACATGATAATCAACGACGGTCAGCGCAAGTGATCCCGAGAAAGTTAAACTAGAATTGGTTATTGAAGAAGTAATTAACAATCAAGAAATATATACGTGGCATAACATGAAAATTAAGATCGCTCATATTATTATTATAATTAAACAGTATGAAGCTGGATGATTAAGAAGAAAATAATTCTGATATTGTTAAAGTTACATTTAAAATTTACCATCAAGGTACACAATCATAAACTCATCTGAGCCGCTCAGAAAGTTATTTACCTAAATACGTACCTTGCAGACTAGCTCGGCCATCTCAACATGGCACAGCAGATCAATGCACTTCTCACTGAGCCCATTTTCCAGACAACATCACCGGTAGCAAGGATGATTACTGAAAAGTGTCTTCGGAACGTCCATATTAGTAAATTCGGGAATATTTTGAACAAAAACAGGATATTGGATTTTTAATTTTGTGTGGCTATTACTAGCATGGTGCAGCCTTCTATGGCTGACGAGCGTGGGCAGCATCTGTAGTAAATTTAATGCTGCGTGCAGGATAGTGGAGAATAGTATTGCGTGTTTGGTGTGTGAGTTTCAGGCCTGTAGGAATAATACAAATATCCGGTCCGCGCGCCAGGAGAATTTCACGACTTCGAATTTTTTCGATTGTAATAATCCTTTGCACCCTTACGTAAATTTTCCTGATTCATTTCCTTCCCATTGCTCATACCCGTGCAGGTGGTTCGTTCCCCAGCATCTACATATCACCTTAAGAGCCCCATTATTAAGCCCCCAAAATTTATATTTTTTCTTGACCATGCGTGGAAAATTTTGTGCACTTCTCAGCCACTTGACATATCTGATTTTAAAATTAGGTATAGTCAAACATTTTCCCAGATATTTCATCATCTTGACTTGCTCCAAGGGGCTTTACTGAGAAAAAATTTAAGAATCACTTTTTCTCGGGGTTTCCTCCTCGTTATGAGCATAGTCTTTGACTTCTGTTCTTTGAATTGAATGTTGATAGTTAAGACAAGTTTGTGTAATATCACGATTCTTTCACTGATTCCTCTGCGATGATTAATATTAAATCGTCACACAAGAGCTACAGATTATGCTCATTTTGGAGATGCAAGCAGCGATTTCTAAAGCCCAGAAGTGCTTCTTTGTTAGAGGAAATGTGTATAACTTCCGTGTATTAATGACCCAGAAACCTGGAGTGGCACCTACAACCTGCATTTCGGTCGTGCTTCTACTCTTACACTTAGACATTTTCACACGACATCTTTTTGTGTCAAACTCAGTGAAATAACTCAAAGGTCTCCATTCCAACACAGAGTCCGATCATACGTCGTATAAATTTAAGAAACTCCATACGCAATAATGGTAAACACACACTAAACATGATAGATTGATCAAGGTCAGGTCCGTATTGCTACTATTACAAGAGAGTACGTACCTAGAGATGTAACAAGTACAAACATCACACAAAAGACAAATGCCATCAGAACAAATTTTGCCATGGTTTAATGTTGTACGAAACCACGTTGATTATGGTAATCAGGGTAAGATATGTCGCACTTAAATACCCGTCCTTCATCACCTTCTCCCCATCCGCCACCTGTGCATTGTTACTACCCAATTTATTACCTGTCGTAAAATTTATGATGTGAAAAATCTTTCCAGTTGACCAAGCACAATGTGCGGTATAACGAAATATTTAAGGCTTAATGCCTCGAATAATATTATTTATCTTGGTTTAATGACGCTTTCATAAAAGTTATTGTACCTTGACTTTTGATACGTTGCGTAATTCTTTATGCCAATTCTTCTCGATTCCATTTTTACACAATTCACGAAAATACAGGTTCTCGTATTGCAACAGATACAAATACTGCTTCTAATTTGCAGGTTAAGAGTAAATTTAGAATTAGTCCAGCTGCAGATCTCGTCCGATACGCCCGCGGAAGCAAAGTTGTTAGTCTTCACGAATGAATGAGGATCATATTATCACAAATAAAATCAAGAAGTAATCCCTTAAGGGGTAATATAAGCTACTATAGTGGCTAAGACGAATGCAACTTTGCTCCGAAAAGTTGTAAGCGCTACTCTAATATTGCATCAGCAACAGCAAATGAAAGGATTGCTCCTAAGAAAAGAGAACGGACAGACATGTACGAAAATGATGGATGACAAATGTAAAATGCACCTTCATCAACGCAATTTTTAACAAAAGAAAAAGGTTTAACTGCGAGATGGCAGACCACGACTCGAAAACGGTGAGAAGCTGTGAACATGACTGTGTCTCGTGCGAGCATCTTCTAAAAATATTTGAATGGGTAGAGTTTTCATAACGTAATCCTAAAGGTAATGTGTACAATTTAATTAGCAATACGGATTGTGTCCAAGTGATGGCATAATATGCCTGAATACTGTTTGCGTATATTTTTATAATATTTCACAGTACATAATACAAGATATATTTAACTTAAACTTGATCATATCACCATGGAAGCATCTGAAAACTGTTTATCGCCATAAAACAAAATTCGTTATGACTAAGAAGTATGTTTCAAAATTTGGTTTCTCTAGAATTTTCTAGCATGAAAAAATACTGTAATTCGTAACAACTTATATTTCAATATAACAGCCACTTAAATTTACTAATTATAGAAGGAATTTAGGGTTCCTGAAAAATTAGTGATTTTTGCAACTAGACAATGTTTTTGCAACTGCACCTGCCTACACCCCAATGTGCAATATTTCTGCTTAAAACATTGACCGGAACATTTCTCTCATCTACAGTTGAAAACGGTGCGGAAGATATCTAACAAATCACGTTCTGAATTTTATGCATGTTGCCAGTCAATACTTCTCCGTCATCAACACACAGCTGATTCTGCCAGTGCAACCATAATATACTAAAATTTGTGTTCAACCATCCGAAGAGCTAATACATTTGTAACTGATACCAAATTGACTCTGCAAATAGCCTCTAACGAACAAGATTTTCGTAGCATTTTGTACTTTAATTGAGTGCGATAATACGTTCAAATAATGTAATTTCCTTGTATTCTTCCCATGAAACCTGCTGTAGTGCAAGTCTTTAACACAGTAGCATATTCAAATAATCTTTCCCACTATCGTTATGATACTATAGAATAGAACTCGAACTTGGCCGTCATTTCATGTCTACTATAGTGAACAAAATAATAAATTAATTGAAACTTCCATACTCTCTATGAATTTTAAAACCTGTGTACCAGAGACCCTGATAAATTCGACATCCCCGTGAATCGGGAATTCCCAAACTTTTTGGAGTTCACAGGGATTTCAAACTGAAGTTCAGGAGCAGAAGAGCTTTAAGTGTGTAAGCGCAAACACTTGTTCACTTAAATACAAACATATCTTCTAAACTGATGACAGTAACAGTAGATTTGATAATTTCCTGAAGTTTCTACTTTATTATTGTAAACACTACTGAGAAAATGTGGAGGATGGTATTCAGGAAGTAATCTACAGGCTACTAAGAAATGGAAGTCGAAGTGTTAGTTAGCTATAAAATGAAAGGAAATTATGAAATAAAGTGACCCCTCCTGGCAGCCTTGAATCTTAAAACATCGTGCATTGGAACTGAGAGCCCCTGAGATCCTAAACCTTCCACTATTTGACCGAAGAAGAGCTTGAATTTGGTGCTGAGAAGCAGTAAGGGAAACATCCTCAAGAAAAAGCATGTTCTCAACCAGCAGAAAAACATGTTCCCGAAGATTTGCAACTATGTGTTTAGAAAAGAAGCACGCGTATTAACACTGTCACTGATACAAATGTTTCATAATTCATAAGAAATCACTATGTATGTACAGTCACCCCAAAAATTGAGTGCTTGGTACTGTGTAAGTTCTACACAGTTACACTTGAACCTAGCATATGTTTGTTGTGTGAATGTACGTGGTTTGTTTAGTCACAAGAGTTGGGAACAAGGGTGCTTCCTCAGTCCGATTACCTCCGTAAAACTCATGGATTACTTAGTCAACTCATGCAACGTGAAATAATAGATGATCTAACATAAGCACAAACATTTAAGAACATTTCACATTACCCTCTTCACCTGCGCATACGACCTACAGCTGTTCAGAGACTCGCCAGAAAACATTCAGCCGAGCCTATCAACCTGGCAGAGAGACCTGGAAAAGAGATTCATGAAGATTTACGCGACGAAAAGCAAGGTTCTGAGATCATGGCTCCGTCCCAAGCAATAGGAGGCATCTTCTGAAGATAAAACCACCCTAATATTTCTAACAGGCCTGTACCTAAGATTCGAATTTAAAAAGTAATATTTCATTTGTATTGCTCAATGACAATGAATCTCGCGGGTCGCGACAGAAATTCTATGCATCAAAGATGAGTTTCTCCGCGAAATTTTCGAGAAAACTAGTACGTACAAAATATGAAATCAGATCATAATATTCAGGCTTGAAGTCCGATATTTACTGGAGAGGACTGAGCAAAGCCTGTGGATATGTCTGCTGAACAGGAAACACCAGAGTACAGAATCAAGATTTGTAATAAGGAACGTGTGTTGAAGACGTGATGATGGCAGGAGGAACTTGTGCAGGGGAATGGAGAGGGGAGAATGAGATTATTTTTATGACGGAATAACTGATGAGAAAGATTGATCCTTCCAATTATATTAAAATTTATTTTATTTTGTTACTAAAATGTAGTTTTACCTTACTCCACATCATCCATATGATTATTATTTTCTTTATTATTTTTTTCTCAAGATCATAGTAAACAAATACCCAATCGATCCGTTGAATGAGAAAAATAACAGTGCTCATCTTAAGCCACACACACAAACTACTACTAACTTTAAAACAGACATAGTTAATATACATAAAAGTAATAAAAGAACACCACAATTTATAAACAAAAACAGAAAGAAAATAACACCACATAATAACCTACCGTCCGGCCAAGTCATCACCCCTGGTGAGAAGAAGGCCACCCTCCCAGTGATGACTCAACCGGCCCTTCCCGTGGAGACCTCCGGAAGGCCCCAAGATCTAACCAGATGACAATGTATTCCTTCTCACCATTCCACACCTAATCGTACTCCTTGGACATGCAATGAAGTCCGTCAGATACTCCGGATATGCGACCCCCTCAGATAGGGTCACCCAGTAGCCATCCTCAGTGTCTTCATGTCATGTCCAGCATAGGTATATTAGTCTTGGGCCCTTCCCACCCTGACTTCTTACGGGTGAGTCCATCTCACCCTTTCCCCGCTTTCCTTGCCATCTACACCATCATTCCTCCATACTGCTCCCTCACCACCTTTCAACATACATAATAAACGACATAAATACTTAAAAATAAACATATATTACCACCTATGCAATCCCGGAGCAATAATACACCATGCATCCAGCTGTCCTTGTTGACACATTACATTCCATCACCGGCATTGTTATTCTGCTTGACCTACTCCGGATTGCTGAGTCCAGACAACCATACCTCACCAGCCATGTCTGTGTTTACATTATTCCTCTCCTGTTGCAATTTCATCCTTGCTTCATCCTTGCTTAACCATGCTTGATCTAATTCAGTAGCAGGCCATACTCTACATTAAATTTACTATCTCGTCCACAAAACCGCAATTTGTCAGCTCTCACAATTACATCTAGACCCCTATGTACTACTTCTCTAAAATACAATATAGTTAAAAGATATAACTCTACCATCATTTCTCCAACTCCACATTATAGCAATGAATACACCACACACCCCTCCATCTCCAAAATTCCGCCACCCCTAGATTTACATATCACAACAATACATACACCATCATTTCACCCTAATTCTATCACACCACATTTCATCATACCACACACACTTCATATTTTTTACCTCTACCATCACCTCAGCCAATACTATAACTTCACTCTTTAATCATTTATTACAACAATAAATACACCACCGCTTATTCTATACTTCTCCAGCACCAGATTTCAACATATCACAAACTTAAATATACCAAATGACACCACTTCTCCACACTACATTCCGACATAAATAATCCATCTAGATACTAAGCCATCTTCTCTTTAAAATACCAAACACTCATATATCATCTCTTCACCAACACCATATTTCAACCTCCACCATCATAACTCTCCTCCCTCTCAACACTCACTTATTTAGCATTAAATAACATACCAACCACAAAAGCTATTACCAACTACCATTCAATAAAAATAACTCTCCACAAGTTTTTTTCATTATACTTCCAATTACAACATCACTTCTCCATCACCACATTTCAACCTCCACACACCTAACTCTACTCCCTCACAACACTCACATATTTCATCAATGCATAACACTCCACTAACTACACATTGTACATCCCTTTTCAACTTCTGTCATCACTCTAACTCACCCTCCTTCAATCTGCTCTCACATAACTTTTTTACCGCGCATAAATACCTGTTGAACTCATCCCCTCTTTCCCACTGCTGAATAATCCATCTCAGAATTGATTGCTCATCCCCCCTTCCCAATAGTTCCTTCTGCTCAGCACTCAGTAATTTTTGCCTTATCTTACTCTTTTCTTCATAATCACTTAATAAGTGCATCATTTACTGCCCCGCAGAGTATACACACAGTCTTGTCCCTCCCTTGCAGCCACCTCCTATTCCTATGCAATACTAAAATCCACCAAATCATCCCGTACCTTTTTGACCTATCATGGAATCTAATATTCATCCCTACTATCTCCTCTATTTTCGTCAAAACATTCAACGAATTTCTCAGTCTACTTTCTCCTATTAATTTCTGCCTATTTATATCTCTGATCCTCCTCACAAGGATCTTCACCCCTCTAACTTCTGTCTTCGTCCATACCTCCCCCCACAGGTGCACTAATCCTATCATCTCCAAATATCCCTTAATTTTATCTAGCCATCCACCCTTATACAAGCTCTTCCTTTGTTGTTCATACGCTGCCTGTAATACCCCCCACCTTCCTGTCTTTTTAAATTCATCCAGTATCTAACTATTCTTTTCACACCTTCTGATTATTATCTTTCCAAAACTACTAATAATACTTCTTAATTCCCCTCTTCTCTCATCTAACCCCCATACTTCTACGCCATACAATACCCTCCCATAAATAACCGATCTTAACACTAGCCTCAAAGTATTATAACTAATAGTCGGGTATTTGGCTATCAAGTTTCTGACTGAGGCTAGGGCTGCCAAACCCCTGTTTTTCATCCTTCTAATCTCGTCTTTCCACGTTCTTTTACTGTTAAAGATAACACCTAAGTATTCCATCGTTTTAACTTGTTCCAATCTTTCTCCCTGTAGTATCCATTTCCCTTCTATCTTTCTTCCTTTGTTTCCCTGAACTACTAATATTTTGGATTTATTACCATTAATTTTCAAGCCCCATTTCCTCGCAAACAACGACACTGCACTTAGAGCCCTATTCATCCCCCCTGAAGTTAGAGTCATCAATATCACGTCATCAGCAAATATCAGACCCGGTACCTCCAGGCCATTAATTACCGGCACAGCCCAGTTGTTTGCCCCATGCCCCTCCAATATATCGTTAACAAATAAAATAAATAATATAGGCGATAACTTGCAACCTTGCTTTAAACCCACCCTTAACTCTAAGGGTCTACTCAGCCTCTCATCTCCCAATTTTACACAAAACCTGACAACCCCATATATACCCTCTATTGCCCTCAACATCTTGTCTGAAATCCCCAACCTGACTAATTTCTGTATTAGGGCCTCTCTATTCACGTTATCAAACGCTTTCTCAAAATCTATTGCTGCCACATAAACCGTACTTCTGTCCATATTCTTGTACTTTTCTAAGACAATCATCAATACCATTATATTATCCACTGTTCTCTTCTTTTTCCTAAATCCCCCTTAGAAATCTGTCAATAATTCATTTTCTTCCGCCCACCCGCTTAACCTGTTCGCTAACACCCCAGTGTATATTTTACTTAAGGAGTCTAACAGAGATATTCCTCTATAATTATTCACACTGTTCCTACTACCCTTCCCTTTATATATTGGGCATACAATTCCTATTACCCATTCCTTCGGGTACTTACCTCCCTCATAGATCTTGTTAAATAGTTTAACTATACCCTCTATCATAGTCTCATTTTTGCTAATTTCTTTCCAGAACTTGTTATTTATCCCATTACATCCTCCGGCCGATTTTCCTTTAACTCTACTTATTACTCCCAGGATTTCCTCTCTTGTAATTTCCTTGTCCAGTTCATATATTGCCACTCTCCTATATCTCCAGATTACTTCTTCCCCTTCCCTTCTCCATCTTCCTTCGCTCATCTCCCCCAGTAATTCCTCAAAGTGCCTCACCCATTGAACTTCCTCAATACTCACTCTCTCTATATTCCTTCCACCCTTAATTATTCCATTAATCTTATCCCATACTCTCTCAAGGTTGTTAGACCTACACTCCTTATTTATGGTTTCAATTTGTTCCTTCAGCCACGCCTTTTTTACCTCACAAATTTTCTTTGTATACTCCTTCCTCAAATAACAGAAAGTCTCCCTTTCCTGGCCCCCACCTTTCTTTCTGTATTCTCCTAACGCACTCATCACCTTTCTCCTCATTTCTTCACACTCTCTATTAAACCATGCTTCTCCCTCTTTCTTCTTTCTCTTTCCACCTGGCACTTTCTGCGCTATCATCATTATCGGATGTAGTAGCAATTCTAAGGCTTTATCAATCTTATTCTCTTCTAATGCACCTTCCCACCCATATTTCAGAAGTTGTTCTTCCTCCTTTACTACCCTATCACAATCCCGTCCAACTTCCTCAGTCCATTTGTACTTATTATATCTACTCCCGTGATTATCCTTCGTCCCAGCTTTCTTCCTTGTACACTTCTCTTCCCATCTTTTCAACATTACCCACACTGGAAAATGGTGTGACTCAATCCAGTCTCCTACTTCCATTCCCACAATATCCTCAATCACTCCTTCCGAACTTAAGATCATGTCTATCACACTACCACCCTTCTCAGTCATATATGTCAATTTCCCCCCATTGTCACCCTCCATCCATCCATTCAGAATAAACAAATTCCCCACCGTGCACACCTCAAGGAGCTTTTCCCCATTACTGTTTATAATTTTATCCTCACTCCTTCTACTCTTCCGCATACACAATCCATCCTCCCTACTATATACAGGGCTCTGCTCCCCTATTCTCGCATTCCAATCGCCGAATAACAACATATCCTCCTCTCCTGGGAACTTTCCTCTTATTCTACTAATGTCCACCAATAACTCTTCAAAAAAGCCTTTATTTGTATATGCTGAACTACTAGGATGGCAGTAAACGAAGGCTAGATTTATATTCTTCCTTTCTCCCTCAACCCCTCCCATATTCAGTCTCAGCCATAGTTTCTTTCATATCCGTCTCTATATCCTCTACCAAATCACTAATTTCTTCCCTTATTAAAACTATCATCCCTCCTGGGGCGCGGCCCTTATTCTTCTCCTTTCTTCTATATTTATATTTTATCACAAACCCCTTCCATGAAATCTCCCTCCCTGAATCCAGCCTCGTCTCCAAGAGTGCCACAATATCGAAACTTTCTATTACTTCCCGTACCTTTTTATTCCCTCATTTATTCATTACCCCCTCAATATTCACACATCCTATTTTCCAATATAGTTATAACTTTCCCTCTCTCTCTTCTAAGTCTCCCCCTCTGTTCTTGCTCCTTGCATTTATTCCCCAGAAGTCATTTAAGTTCTTATTTCTTCCTTTACTCATGATTGTTTTACCTTCCTGCTGATCAATCTTCTCAGCACCTCTGTTGCTCACTACACCACTACACTCAGCTCTCCCAGCTTCTTGTTGCTCACTCTTCTTGCCCACATCACCCGTTTGTACTTCAGCCTCTCCACTGCACTGTCCGTCCACTGTTCTTTTCTTGTCGTTGTTCATACACTCACTTCCACTTAGCACCTCTCTCTGACTCTCTTGACACTTTTCAGTAATACTTCTGATAATTACACTTCTACCCTCGTTATCTTTCGTTTGCCTATTATCTTTCACTCGTTTATCTTCCCCATTATTCTCTACACTTCTCTTTGCCTCTTCATCTTTTTTCATCCAACGTTCCAGGTCCTTCAGTCTATTCACCGACAATATTCTCCTCCAGTTGTTGCCTGACAACACTAATTCCTGTCCTCTGATGATTGCATTCAACCCCTGCTGCCTGGCTCGTATCATGTGTTTTTTAAGAATTTTTTCATTCCTCCACGCTTCAGTTCCCCCATGTCCCTCCTTATCCATATTTTTCCCTCTGCACGTTACCTGCATTACGCACCACTGTATCAGCCATCAATTTAGAAAATAGTTGCACTTTGATAGGCCTATTACCCCTAAATCTTCCCACTCTTGTCACATCATCTATGTCCACTTCACTGAAATTGATTTTCACTTTCCCCTGAATTATGTCCACTACTTTATAAATTATACTCGTCTTATCTTCCTTCTTCCCCTCTTGCACTCCATATATAAATAGGCATTTATTTCTGAGATTTCGAGTGTTAGCAACTACTTCGGCTTTCAGTTTCGACATCTCCTCTTCTAATCTCCCTATCTCCTCTCTTAATGCTGAAACTTCTGCGCCATTTTTCTCACCTGTGAAGCTGTGTCTTCTGCCTTTTCTTGAAACCACCCCTTCATTTTTTCAAACTCCCTCGTTTGTTCCTTGATCTTGTTCTTGATTTGTTCGAAGGGACATGCCTCCGCGACCACCTCTTTTACGATTTTTTATTGTTTCCATGTCCTTCCAGCTCATATTTCCCCTGGAAGTCGGACCTGGGTTCAGTTCAACTCCACCGATCCAAAGCAATATCAAAATCACCACTGCAGAAAGCATTAATTCTCCTATTTTATCCAGTTATATTTTACATCCTCTTGTCTTCACTTCTTCTTTCTTCTTTCTTCCTTCTCAACCTCCTATGCTCGCCCTGTACTGTTCTACACCTATGATTGCCTGTAAGCACCTCGCTGCCTTCCTGCACTCCTCACTTACACCACCTTCTCCCACTCCAGGGACCCTCCACTCCGTACGTCTGCACTCGCCGGTGGCTCAAGGTGAACTGTGATCCATATGATTATATATGTCATGTCAGCCATATTTATACCGGGCGGTACAGCTGCCCCTAATTTTCCGCCAAAATATGCAACCAGCTAGGAGTCTTGCAACATCTTTCAGCAATTTTATGTATAGTTAGTCCGGCATAGACTTCCCCCGCACAATACAAGAAAGGTACAAGAGGCGGTAAGGGAGGCCCATCTCAAAAATACTGTACCATTTTATGGGGAGCGGAGTCCAATACTCCAGTCTTTTACTGCACTCTACAAACCATAGCCACTCCTTTAGCTGTCAGTATTGAATTCCACATCTGAATGGTTCAAGAGGCTTTTTCTTTTGACAGATAATGGTAGTCGCGGATTCATAGAAAAAGATATTTGTTAAGACCAGTTACACACATGTCAGTTCACCGCCATTTTGTGTAGACTCATCAGATAGAAATTGATATAAACGTGTTTTTCACAGTATTTTATAATCTATGGCATGAAAATGCTCTACAGTAGATGTAATAGCTTCTTCTTCTTCTCTTCACCTCTTCTTTAACTGTTTACCCTCCAGGGTCGGTTTTCCCTTGAAGTGATGGATCCCACCACAAGGGCAGTATCCTGGTGTGTGAGGCTATTGGTCGTGGGATAGAACTGGGTAGGATGACCAGTACGTCGCCCAGGCAGTCTCACCTGCTGTACTGAATAGGTGGCTTGTGGGGGATGGAAAGATTTGTAGGGATAGACAAGGAACCGGGAAGGAAACGGCCGTGGCCTTAAGTGAGGTACCTTCCCGGGAAACCACTTCGAGGAGGGAATCGAACCCCCCTCTACTCAGTTGACCTTACGAGGCTGAGTGGACCCCGTTCCAGTCCTCGTACCACTTTCCAAATTTCGTGCCAGCTAATCACACTAACGGTTGGATTGATAAACGCGGGAAAAGCTGCGGGCACAAACTAGTATCTATATAAGTAAAGTTGTAGTGGGTACGCTGTCTGTAATTTCGTTAGTTTTGCCAATTGTTCAGATATTTATCCGTTTTAGGTCAACTCAGGACGGAAGAGGTGCTTTTTATTTTTCGTGTCTGTTTGTTTTTGTCAACAAAACTTCATATTTAGAGTATACTCACCCCAAGGAAAGTTTCGATATGCACATCATTTTAAAATCTTTGCACTGAGGGGAGGTGTTTAAGAAAACCAGAAATTCTTTCCCCCATTTTCTCTTATACTATTTTTGTCTGTAAACTCCGTGGACAGCATGTGAAACCTATCTTCATTATAAACAACTTTCGTTGTGTTCATAATTTACCTTACTCTTCAAATGACGGAGAAATTTACTATTTTCTGCGGTTATCATGCTCTGCATTGAGTGACCGACAGACCGACAACGAGCCTACAGGTTACCATGGCGACGTCTCTGATTGCTTGCCAGCAGGGAAGTAACGTATTTCCATTTTCGTCATCATTCCTTTAAATTCGTGGTTGTTCTTTGGATAGAGAGCAAGACAGGCGTCCATCGGCCATTCTGCGGGCTATTGGCGGAATACCGTTGAAGGTTACAACCGTCTTCGATTAGCTTAAGTAATAACACCATTATTCATCTTCTTATCGGTTTATCTAAGAATCCCTGAGCCTAAATTTCTCCTCTATTACCACTTTCTTATGTCCATAACTCACACCAGCATAATTTAGTGAGTGGTATTTGATTTTCCAGTACATTCACTTTTTATTTACATGTTTGTCGTCACCCGGCTCTCCTCAGTTATAATCCATTACCTATTCATTTCAACTTTCTTAACTGTATTATTATCTTCCTTAATTACTCCGTATATATGCGAGTGCTAATCCCGAAAGCTGGACACTCCTTTCTTTGAGGAATTATTCTAAGTTATGCAAATGTATTATACCCTACAGGGCACATCAATACTGCAGGATCATACCTACCTGCTCAGCTTCTCCTGCATACGGGCACCAGCTCAGCTGCAGTCGGCAGAAGTGGTCGCTAGTTGGGTTCTTATGACGAGAGGATCATGGGGAACTCATACAACTACATTAAACTACGAAATGAGGAACACTTTCGCTGTGATCAGAATTTTGAGCATAAGTTTGTATTCATAACTCAACATTTATTTACAATGATTGCACCTGGAGTGCCCAAATAAGTGCCCTAAAGGCTCACATCTACGATTTAAAAGGAAAACCAAGAAAATACCATCTGGATGATGACGTTATGCTGAAGTTTGTCGATCTGTGAACCAAGAAAGATCGGATGTGTTCCCCACATGGAAACCGCATCCCTATGCCTGCGACATAAAATGATATGATGGTAGAATCAAGGATACCCGCAGAGATTACCGCTATTATGAAAATTTCCTCCCATATCGGGACATTTATATACACAAAAATTAGCAGCACAATAAGTAATAAAAACAATCTCAGATAACCTACTCTAGCGCCCTCAATTTCATATTTACACGGACGTGAACCCACGTCCACCAGGCAGAACTTTGTGTCAACAGGGCCATCATAACAGTAGCATAGTGCCGAGATCACATTAGTAAAATACGCAATCCCAAGAATGCGAATCAAACAAGAAAGGAACAGGAGGTAAAATGGTTAAAATAAATGACGCACTGTGTTTGCAAAAGGCTTCCCTGCCAAAGGAGAATGACCTACCTCCAGAGCGATTTAAAAATGGCTGGGCTCACCCCAAATACAGAGCAGGCAAACATTGACCTGCAGTCAGGTCTGGAGCCTCCCCCTACATCAAAAAATCTTGTAAACAAACTACCGCTAGACGTCTTACCCTACATTCTTTCACAAAGGGACTTTCAAGCTTCTACACATAGCAGCAAATGGCCACAAAATAAGTGAGGAAAAACACATCTCACATCACGCACCTGACTTCAATTAACCGCCCACACGGGTCGCAGTTGAATCACATAAGTGTTCTACCATACTATCATATCAAACCATCACCGCCAATATGCGGCGCGTCAACAGTAACCTTGGGGGTCAGAGGTTCAAACCCAGCGTTTGGCAGAGTAGCACAGAGTCGAATAGCGTTAAAACCTGCGCCTCCGCTATAGTTTACGCCCGTCTAAGGCACGTAAATAGAGTCCCTTGACTAGATAAATACCATCAGCATGAATACCTTACATTATGCAGGTATGTCTGCCCTTCCCCTGTAATATCATGGGAATTACCCATAGTGATCCTAATCCTACAATGAAAATGTATTTAACGACCGACCCAAAGAAAAATATCCATCCTATCGTACTCGAACAAATACGTATCACTAGGCACACTACCTCTTGCCGCGATAACAAAAATTACCTCATTGTCTGCTTTACCTAAAGATTAAAAAAAACAAATCTAACTACTCTTATCCTTAGATATATCAAAACAATCTTAATACGCGGCCTGATGGGCCACAATCAAATCCTATATTAATATTTACACGTTTAATTCTACTATCTCTGCGTGACACCTTAACTCTACCACATGTCTAGTATTTCATGGTCCACTTATCTGATCATGTTGATCTCCTCCTCTCTCCCTCCGGGTAGGCTATCATGATTTAGCCCATCATGATCGAGGTCGCAGCCAGGGTCGATTCTTGGAGTCCGGTCTTCCTGCCCCGCTGGCCCATGGTGCTGTCTTCTTCTTGAGGGATGCCTCGTTCAATGTAGCGTCTTCGAAGCCGCGTTCTGAAGTTCTTGCACCTCACTTCCCTCGGAATATCTTGACTTCTTACTACAATGAAATGTTCACTTTAAACACAACGCAACATTCTGGACTTCATGTAGGTTGAGCTAACGTACAGCGCTAACACTTTGCAATATACATTCCTCGTCCTCTATTCTCGTATAACTGAATACTCGCTAACTTGTGCACTATGCCAAAACTAATTTCTGCTCTAGAGACTATCCACTCGGTTATTGTGTTTTTATGCCCGCTTAATTTGGATTCAACAGTCTATCAGAGGATAAATATAGACCTCCTTAGCCTATTGTCCACACTTCCTCGGCACCTCGGGTGCTTCGCCCCTACCGCTATTTATGCGAATCTCCAAGTACGGCGTTATTTGTTGCTGATACAATTAACCACACGCGATCTCATTGATAGGTATCTGAACATCGCGCCACCTATAAATCCACCACCTGTAACTCTGTAAGTCTTTAAGTCATCGATCCACTGGATCAAAGTTATCGCACTGTAATAATTACACACTGTCTTTGTTCTGAACAAAAGGTTTCTGGCGCAATCTAGGCAGACGTGCGACGCGTCTCGCAGCAATATGATCGTAGACTGGATGATCTCCCCCCATATCACTCAGCTTTTATATGAGGCAACACACCAAAGGACGCCGGGGAAAGTCCCCAGAAACAACTCGAGTCTGGAATGTGGCCACTACAGAGCTTCCCACGGTGGTTCTGCTTGGTACATATTTATTGATCTAATTCTATGTTAATAAACCTAGAGGTATCCATAGCTTCGTAAAATTCTGGCCATCATTTCCATCTTTTTATTTTCCTGAGAAACATCAATTACGGGCATTACAACTCAATTTCCGTAATGTGGTGGGCCTGTCTGCTCCCGCTAAAAATCTCTGTTAAGATGGCAGGTCTCTCCCCCAGACAAAATCCCATCTCCCTTTCTCTCTTCCTCACATATTCTTTCTTCGTCACACATGACCACGCCTTGCCTCGGGAAATCACCTTCTCAATTCCCGCGCTCTGTATAGCATCACGCCCTCACAAGCGGCGTCCTACTGCAAAATTTTTACTGCGTTAAATATCCATTCTTGCGGTTAAATATAATGGTACAGTATAAGTTTTGGCCCGGAAAATATCGAAATATGGATGAAATTTTAAGGACGGTGCAGACCTTGGTTCGGGATCATTGGTGACAAATCTGTAATACGAATCACAAATCAGAAAGCAAAATCGCCTTTCATTTTGGAGAGATCTACAAATTTGGTCCTATCACATTTTGTCGTAAACATAAGATGTCATAGGTCTAACCATGTAGAACACTAAAAGAGCCGTCTGATGGTGAAGTCCGTTTGTAGATATGTCGTACAGCTCCAAAACTGTAACTCTCCAAATAAAGGTCTGCACTTCTAGACTGTGTCTGGACATTGAGTGTTCTGGCGAAATTTCCGTACAGTTATCCGTTCCAGGTGTAATAATGACCATCTGCATATTTTTTGCTTAGGTGTCTGTTTGTCTGTCTGTTTGTTTCTTTGTCTGTTTGTCTATAACTCGGAAACTATTGGATATATTTCCAGGAAACTTGATATTTAGAATCCACATGTCCTTGGGTAGGTTTCAGGGCAAGTATTGTTTCTAAATCCCTGAAATGACTGGGGGTTATACGAAATCGAAACCGTGATTTTGCACTCCCACAAAATTTACAAAAATAAACCTAACGGAAATCTACCTGCCTTAATTGAAATTAATTTCCAAACTTTTTCTCTCATGTACATCATTTCGCTACGAGGATTAATAAGGGAGATATCATTAACGGACCGTTTATCTTTACAAGTCCCACGGACTTAACTCAAGAGCGGGTGCGTGTAAAGCGTATTTCTTACAACTTGAAAACTACTGGAGATTTTTCATCCAAACATCATATTTAGCATCCACCTGTCCAAAGGTAGGTTTTTAGATCCATACCATGTCAAATTCCTGAAATGGAATTGGTGTTTACTGGGAAACGAAGCAGTGATTTTACTCTCCCACAAAATGTACAAGACCATCCTGACTGGAAATAGACCAACCTTTATTGAAATCCATTTCTAAAATTTTTTTCATAAGCGTTTTTTCTACAGGACGAATAATAAGGGAGATATGACGAATGGACTGTTTCTCAGGCTAAATCGAGTGGACATAGCCCAAAAGGAGTTGTATGCGGAGCAGATTCCTTATCTATTTATATAAGTAATATCCTAACGACCGTGAGCCTGTGCATTGAATATTATGGCGAAATTTTCGTTCAGCTATCCATTTAAGGGGTAATAATGACCATCTGCATATTTTTTAAATATAGTTTCCTGAAAGGCCTAAATATTACACCCCTCGCCCAAAATCAAGATTGCGGCACATCTGCCAGACGAGTCAGAAAATGATATTAGGCGAAATGATACGATTTAGGCTGGAACCGACGGAAAATTTTCAAGATCTTTAAATTTTTCATGTTTTATCCCAGAAGAATATCGAAATATGGTAGCAATTTTAATGACGGTGTAGACCTTTGTTTTGACTCAATTTCTGGATTATACCTACATTTCGCTCTTTGTACACGTATAATTCGTAATTCTAATCACTTATATGAAAGATAGAATCATCTAATTCTACAAGAATATTGACCTACGAAGTATCCGTACGTTAGCCCAATGCTATGTACTCAGCGGTCACATTCGTACACAAAAGTAATGCACTGTGAGACAGCCTTACAAAAATTTCACTCTATTTAAAGTTCCTAACTCAATTTTACCCATAAATAGATGATACAGGCGAAAATATCTTAAGACCAGCCATATAAATCGCTAAATGAGGCGTCTTACAGTACAATTCGTTTGACGATATCATGTCGGGCTATAATATTCACTGAAGTCGATTAGTAATGGCGTAGAAAGGGTGTTTTAGCCATTATAATTAATATTTTACATCGACAGTGACTCTCAGTAGGATAGCGTTTGCTAATGTAATCATTACCCTCCACATCGACTTTGACTCGCAGTAGGAATTGGATCCTTCTGCAACTCCTATGTAACTAGCGTTAGTAAGAAGGGACTACCATTCTTGATTTGACACGAGAATGCAGTTATGTTCAAAACTCCCCTAACCGGTTGTGCATGGGAGTAGGCAAGTGACTTCCAAACATTTGGCTTTTGACACTATGGAGCAAACAATCCAACCATCCTAAGTACAACATTAAAGATACTTCCATAAAAACCAAGAATCATAACTTGGAGAACCATTCATAACACTTTCTCACTTATCCATTCCGTAGAACTGTATTTTAAGGAGACTTTCGAGAATATAATTCTTCCTTTTCACAGTCCTCAATAAGGAACTAAATATCATGATCATTTTTTCAACGACTTTCGCAGTTGTTTCGTACACATCACCTAATAAAAATATTTTGCTTGAAAACTACCTTGGGCTGCATTTACCTAAATGCCTTCACAATGTTTTTTACCAACAAATTAATACTCGTTATGGTATCTCAAAGTTAATTAAAATTATTTTCGTCGTGTTTGCCGCGGATGCAAAAGAAATTGTCTTCATGATTTGCAACAGTATAGGAAAGTGTCAGAAAATACGCAGACGTTTCACATAATAATACACACAGCAGGAACTTATATTACCATTTATTCAATACTTTGTGCTAGTTTACACTTTCCAGAGAAATTTATGCAAATAGCGAAGTTAGAAATCAGAGCAGTACTCCTTCTGGCTTTCAGTGGACACGCAGACATCTCCTGCGGTATCTGCAAGCAAAAGAGTTTGTTTACAAATTTATAATTTCCTTAAGATGTTACATGAAATATATTGAAGCAGAATATTTCTGTATACCTTTATTTTCAATGGCAACTTTCAGCTAGTGACAAATATTAATTATTGAGCAGTTTGCAATAAGTTTGATACGTTTGCATATTAAATATCACCAAGCAGATTCTTCAGAAGAATTTGCCCGTATAATTCTGTGTGTTAAGGAAATTTAATTAAGTCTGTGAATTAATCGCCGAATTTCATCACAAAGCATTTGAACATGATCAATGTACTGGGTACTCCGGAATTTGTACAATGGGTGATCTACCTGGTTCGTTGTAGGATCTCTTATTGTGATGTGCGAAATGAATACACACAACATAAATTCGGAGAAATTAACTGCAAGATCATGAGACAACCTGGTGGTATATTTTGTATGCACTTCGTGCTGGCTCAGAAAACAAAGAGCCCTATCTCGTGAACATTCAGTGTCGAAAATTCAGGTACTGGTATGCGATGGCCACGTTATATGAATGACTGCTTATATGCTGATCGTAGTATGTTGCGGAATGGAGAGGAAAGACTAATCAACATGTTGCTATTCATGTGGTAACTAGACCATTGGGGACACGGAAATAACACCCGCACTGATGTGGTTAGAAAGGCTGCTGACGTTGAAACTCATGTAAGTACTACAGCTTTGTATGCACATTGGGAATTCACCTTGTTAAAGTGCATGTAATTATTAAAATGCCGTCCATTCAAACACAGAAGTCAGCTACTTACAACCAGATGACCATGTCCGAGGGGGAGAGTTTGTGTGATTGGATAGACTGACAAGCGAGTTGCGTACACGTGAACATACATTGAGCTTTTACTCAAATTTTATAGACTATTGTTTCTCAAATTTACGTGTGTAGTGTCTCCTGTTGTTTTTTTATTACAAGGTTAAGCCTCCATAATCATCCGACTTAACTCCCATGGAATTGTATGGGTGTAATTGCACGATTAAATTTATGCTCAGCGTCGAAAAATTCAACAGAACATCCCGGGTGCGGTTCCTGGTCTAGACAGGTATTTTAATAGTTTTATCATTTTTCTGACCCAGGTATAGGAAGTCCTTGACTTCTCTTAATTTACACACAACACAACACACTAACAACCATCATGGAAAAAGACAAGTGAATAAATCGCTCCACGTCGGATTAGACATGGCCCAATGTCTATGTGCGACAGAGTTCGCAATCGTTTCCTCAACAGGTTGTGGGAAAAGTATTTGGAGGAGAAGAAGATTCGCACGATCAAATTTATATTTTACTAGCTGATGTACCCGTGCTTCGCTACGGGATTATCAGAAAGACTGACTTTGTGGTTTTTCTAACTGATTTCAACATAGGTCATTACAAAAACGTCAGTAGGAATGTAGCGATTGAAAGCAATGTTATCATATAAAATACTCGATCAAATGAAAAACCGCACACTTTCAACGAACAGTACTATGGTGCCGATCTAAGAGTCCAAAGTTCCAGAGCTGGAATAACCAGCTCGCAGACTGCCGTGAACACTCCCCTGTCATTATTCCCTTAAATATGCACACTACTCGTTCCAATCAGTGCCTCAGAGTAGGGATTGAATAGCTCGAATACTATGATGAACCAGTGTGTTGCGTACCAGATATATCAGAAAATGTATGAACCAGAAGAATGGCATGCTAAAGAAGAAAGTTATCTTAATCCTCAGCTACTTCCCGCCAATATACAGGCAGGCTGTTACAGTCGGTACGACCAGGCGAGTTGCCCGTGTGGTTAGGGGCGCGCAGCTGTGAGCTTGCATCCGGGAGATAGTGGATTCGAACCCCACTGCCGGCAACCCCTAAGATCGTATTCCGTGGTTTCCCATTTTCACACCAGTCACACCAGGCTGTACCTTAAAGCCAAGGCCGCTTCCTTCACACCACTATTCATTTCCTATTCCATCGTCGCTATGAGACCTACCTGTGTCGGTGCGACGTCAAGCAAATTAAAAAAACCTCGGTACGCTGCAGTAATCCTATCTATCGGGGATCAGAGGAAACAGAAAAGACAAAAAGCACATCACAACAAACAATGGTCAATGTAATGTTATTGTTGATAAAGTTTATGAGCTTTCTATATTGCAGGCCTTCACATTAGTTTTCTTTCGACTCTGTGATATTAGGGTGTCCTACGAAATTATTTATATCGTACACTGTAGTTCCTTATTCTCAGACTTTACATACCGATTTTCACTAAATTCTGTTTACAAATTTTCTCGTGACTCGGCGCTGATATGGACTTAGTAACAAAAATCCAAATTCATGAATATCTCTGATTATATGCGGTACGGTAACAATGTATTAGACATAAGTGATCGGAAATTTAATAACTTCTTACATAACTACTACTAACTTACGCCATAACTAAAGTTATGTTAGTTATGTAGTATTTAGCGATACGACCACTAATAACATAAATAACGTATTTGAGAATTACATTTCAGGCCTTCCCCTAAACTACCATTTCACTCAACTTGAATAAAATAATTTGTAGCCTAGACTGCAGTGGTTCATCACCCGACATTACATACCGATTTTCATTAGATTCTCTTCAGCCGTTTTCTATTGATGCGTGTACAGACAGACAGACAGACAGACAGACAGACAGACAGACAGACAGACAGACAGACAGACAGACAGAAATTACGGAAAAGTAAAAAATGCATTTCCTTGTTACTGTGGACATGACAGATACAGAAATATCATTCATTTCAAATTCTGACCAATGCACAGGCAAAACACGTATTTTATATATAGATTACATTTAAGGCCTTCCCCTAAACTACCATTTCAGTCAGTGCGAATAACATTATTGATAGCCTAGATTATAGCGACCTATTCCCCGACTTTGTATACCAATTTTCGTGAAGATACGACCACTAATAAAATAAATATTTGACAATTAAATTTTAGGCCTTCCCCTAAACTACCATTTTTCTCAGCGTGTATAGCCTATATTGTAGCGAATTTTTCCCATCTTTGTCTAGCGATTTTCATTAAGACACGACCACTAATAACATAAATATTTGAGAATTAAATTTCAGACCTTCCCCTAAACTACCATTTCACTCAGCGTGATTAAAATAATTTATAGTCTAGATTGTAGCGGTTCATTAGCCGACTTTACATTCCGATTTTCATTAAATTCTCTTCAGCCGTTTTCTCGTGATGCGTGTACATACACACTGTACATACAGACAGACAGACAGACAGACAGACAGACAGACAGACAGACAAAAAGACAGACAGACAGACAGACAGACAGACAGACAGACAGACAGACACACACACACACACACAGACAGGCAGACAGACAGAAAGAAATTACGGAAAAGTAAAAAAAAAAATTGCATTTTCTTGTTACTGTGGACATGACCGATACAGAAATACCATTCTTTACAAATTCTGAGCAATGTACAGACAAAACTCTTATTTTATATATATAGATTACATTTCAGGCCTTCCCCTAAACTACCATTTCACTCAGTACGAATAACATTACTGATAGCCTAGATTATAGCGACCTATTCCAAGACTTTGCATACCAATTTTCGTGAAGATACGAGCACTAATAAAATAAATATTTGACAATTAAATTTTAGGCCTTCCCCTAAACCACCATTTTTCTCAGCGTGTATAGCCTATATTGTAGCGAATTGATTCCCATTTTTGTCTAGCGATTTTCATTAAGACACCACCAATAATAACATAAATATTTGAGAATTGAATTTCAGACCTTCCCCTAAACTACCATTTCACTCAGCGTGATTAAAATAATTTATAGCCTAGATTGTAGCGGTTCATCACCCGGCTTTACATTCCGATTTTCATTAAATTCTCTTCAGCCGTTTTCTCGTGATGCGTGTACATACACACTGTACAGACAGACAGACAGACAGACAGACAGACAGACAGACAGACATTACGGAAAAGTGAAAATGCATTTTCTTGTTACTGTGGACATGACCGATACAGAAATACCATTCTTTTCAAATTCTGAGCAATGTACAGACAAAACTCTTATTTTATATACATAGATTGTCTGAAGAATGGGAAGACTTTATGCATAAACTTGTTGCAAAATCTTGCTCATCGCCAGTATTAATCGGAATGCGGAGTGCGTAGTGAAGTGATTAACAATGAGTTCTGCACAGAACTCATGTAGGCCTACGTTCGTAACAGTGGAACGATTCCCACGTTCGTAGCGTCAGTTGTGAGCCGGACTATGAGCTATCACCACGTGCTTCCAGTGTTATAATACTGTGTGCTTTGAGTGAGAAATTCTAATTTTAAACGGAAGGGGAACATAACTCAAGTAAAATCTCACCAGCGTCAACAATCAAATTTGAAAGAATGTGAGGAAAAAACACCTTCCGAATTTCACAACTTTCTAGTTGAAATCTTTTAGGATAATGTACTGAACCGAAGCGCAACGTCGCGGTGGGCTTCCCGTTTCTCAGAACGTCGGACAATTACTGAAGAAAACTCCAGGAGTGGGCGGCGTATAACTGTAACAGACTACACTTCAGCAGTAATTATTAATAGAAATAGGGGGGAGGGAAAGGGGGAAGGTGGTAGTGTTTCACGTTGATATCAACAACGTAAGGCAAGCAAGTATAGGTACCAACATAGGTGGAGATGTATGGAATCTGCTATATGAAGCGCGGGCGAAGTTTAAGGAAGCGGAAGTAGTGATCAGTATAATACCGTGTAGGAGAGATACTGACTGGAAGGTGGTTGGGAATTTAAATCAGACTATAGAGTGAGTATGTGGGAAACTGCGAGTAAGATTTCTAGATCCTAATGGGTGGGTAGGAGACAGGGATATGCGCTCAGATGGTTTTTACTTATGAAGTTAGGAAATATGTTTATAAGTGTTATTAGGGGGTACATTCAGGCAAACGGGGGTGGCTAGGGAGCAGTGATAAGGAAACAGGAACTTAGAAGTCAGATAATGATGACATAAAAATGTTAGTAACCAACTGCGGAATTGTTGTAAATAAATGAATAGAATTAAGTAATTAAATAGATATATACTTACCACATATTATAATAGGAGTTGAATCATGGCTGAGAAATGGTACAACGTAGGTATGGAGAAAATTTCTCACGGAACTGCAATGTGTATCGTAGAAAAGGTACAGGAATGGTAGGAGGGGGAGTACTCATTCTCGTGAAAGAAGAATTTATAGGCTACGAGAAATTAACGATGACAAACATGAAATTCTAGGTGTAAGGCTCTTTTTAGAGATAATATGCAACTCGATGTTTCTGGACTGTACAAACTGGGAACGTTTAGCACTGATGCTGACTCGGAATTATTTGATAAAATAATCAGCTATGTGGGAAACGATAAGGAACGGAATGTGATTGTAGCGGGTGATCTCAATTTACCAAATGTCCATCTGAAGGTGGGAAGGTGGTAGTGTTTCACGTTGATATCAACAACGTAAGGCAAGCAAGTTCCATGCGAACGACAGGAAGCATGACCAATAAATGGCCAATACGTTAATATGGGAAGGACACCTGATTCAGGAAATGATACAAATAACTAGAGGGAAGAATATTTTTGACGTGGTGCTGGTAAAACCAGATGAGCACTATATAGAAACACAAGTAATAGATAGTATAAGTGATCATGAAGCTGTTTTTGTGGTGGTTAAAATTTAATATGATAGGAAGGAATATCATAAAAGTAGGACTATGAGGCAGAACCATATGATTGATGAAATAGGATGAGGGAGTTTTTAAAAAGTAACTATTATCTGTGGAAAACTGTAAATAAAAATGTAAACGTGCTTTGGGGTGTGTTTAAAGCAACTGATAAGGAATGTGTAAACTGGATTTTACATTTCAAAGTGGTAAGGAATGGTAAGTACCCACTGTATTATACCTTAATAGAGAAAGTAAAGTGACTAGGAAGGACATGGAAAGAAATAGAGTTTGAAATGGCTTATGAAGTGAGAAGAAATTTAATGAAGTAACTAGGAAATGGAATCTTGCAAGGAAGTCAACTAAGTGTAACATGATGGCATGCATAATTAGCAGCCGTAAAAATGTTATTAGAATATGGAAGTGTATGTTTATTTACCCCAAGGCAGAAACAGGTTCCAAGAAGGTTATTCCAGGAATCATTAACGAACAAGGGGAGTGTGCGTGGGACGAACAACAAAAGGCGGAAGTGTTCAGCCAGCAGAACGTAAAGATTGCATGTTACAAGGATAATGTCCAGATAGAGGAGGTGACTAATACTAATGAATTATTAAAATTTACCTATGATAACAAGAATAATTAATAAGATACAAAGTATGAAAACTAGAAAAGTAGGAGGATTTGATAAGTTTTCGGGCTATATGTTAAAAACACAATGGGTTGAGATATATCACCATATTTGATGTACATTTTTGGTTATTGTTTGGACGAAGGAACTATATCAAACGAATGGAGAACTGTTATAGTAGCCCCTGTGTATAAAGCAAAGAGTGCTAGACATAAAGCAGAAGGTTACAGCCCAGTAAGTTTGACATGCATTGCATGTAAGCGTTGGGAAAGCATTCTTTCGTTTCTATTAGACATGATAGTGAAACTAATAACTGGTTCTATAGAAGGCAGTTCGGGTTTGGGAAAGGTTATTCCACTGAAACTCAACTTGTAGGATTCCAGCAAGGTATAGCAGATATCTTGGATTCGGTGGTCAAATGGCCTGTATCGCGATTCGGTTACCTAAGTCATTTGATAGTTTATACCGTGGGAAACTACTTTCAAGAATGAGTGCAATTGGAATAGACAAAAGAGTGATTGAATGGGCGGCTATATTTCTAGAAAACAGATCTCAAATAATTAGAGTAGAAGAATCTTTATTTGACCGTGTAATAATTAAGAGGGGAATTCCTCAAGGAGTACTTGTTAAACTTTTTTGTTTCCTTATATATATAAATGATATGAAGTGGAATCAGAATCAAGGGTTTTCTGGAATTTTGTTATTCTCTATGGAGAAATAAATAAGTTACATGTTTGTATGTTTGTGAGCAATTGCAAAAATACCTCGATAATTTTGTGAGATGGACAGTAGGCAATGGTATGATGATAAACGGGGTTAAAAGCCAGGTTGTAAGTTTCACAAATACGAAAAGTCTTTTCAGTTCTAATTACTGCGCTGATGAGTAGACAGCTCTTTTTGGGGTTCATTGTAAGTTCCCGGGTATTAATAGGGTCTATAAGGAAAGACTTTCACTGGGGTATTCACATAAATGGGATTGTATGTAAAGGGTACAGATCACTGCACTTGGTTATGAGGGTATTTAGTGGTTGTAGTAAGAATATAAACAAGAGGGCATATACGTCTCTGGTAAGACCACAACTAGAGTATGATTCTAGTGTATGGGACCCCCACCAGGGTTAGTTTATTCAAGAAATGGAAAGAATACGAAAATATTCTGCTGGATGAACTCGGGAAGATTTCCGACCAAAGTGTAGCGTACAATAATGTTGCAAGAGTTGGGTGAGAGGAGACGAGCTGCTCGACTAAGTGGTATGTTCCTGGATGTCGATGGAGAGACAGCGTGGAATGACGTTAGTAGAAGAATAAATTTGAGTGGTGTCTTCAAAAGTAGGAAGGGTGACAATATGAAAATATACTAGGAATTCAACAGGACAAGTTGGAGAAAATATTATTTTATGGGAAGGGGAGCAACCTTACAAGAGAGTTGTTCAATAAATTTCCAATTCCTTCGCAATCAGTTAAGAAATGCTAGGGAAACAACAGACAGAGAATCTGCCACGAGGGCGACTGCCAAAACGCAGATAACTTGTGATTGATTGATTGATTGATTGATTGATTGATTGATTGATTGATTGATTGATTGATTGATTGATTGATTGATTGATTGATTGATTGATTGATTGATTAATCGGTTGGTTGATTGATTGATTGATTGATTGATTGATTGATTGATTGATTGATTGATTGATTGATTGATTGATTGATTGATTGATTGATTGATTGATTGATTGATTGATTGATTGATTGATTGATTGATTGATTGATTGATTGATTGATTGATTGATTGATTGATTGATTGATTGATTGATTGATTGATTGATTGATTGATTGATTGATTGATTGACAACATTTTACTAGAATATCGACGCAAAACATGCTGAGAAATTGCTAATGAAGCAAACACGTCTGTCCCTTCGGTGTTCAGAATCATAACCGAGAAATCTGATGAAAGAAATATCGGTGCCAAATGGGTTCCTCAACATCCGAGTGAAGAGCAAAAACCAAATCGCAGGAGATGCGCACAACAATTCCTTCAACGCTACGAGACAGGGAAAGATCATTTGTTGTACAGTATCGTTCCCACAGATCGAGCATGGCTTTGAGAGTTTGGGCCAGAATTGAAATCTCAATCGTTCCACGGGAATCACTCTGACTCTAATCGGCCAAATATGCTATCAACATCAGTCCGAAGTCAAGCTGATGATGATCATGGCTTATGATACGAATGAAGTGATATCATCATATAGTCTGCCCTAGGGAACCAGTGTAACAGGGAGATTCTACACGGAATTTCTGAAAAAATGTTTTGCTGCAACGATTCTCCAAAGAACATCCGACAGACTCCACAGCTGTAGCACTCAGTTTTCACGATTATTTACGACCGAATACTCCGAACCATCACGATTAGTTTTGGTGAAACTTGAATGGGAAATCCTTTCCGAACTTCACTACTGTCCTGACATGAGCCCATCAGACTTTGATGTTTCCAAAACTCAGGAAAGCACTCCGAGGGGATCGTATACAAACCACTGAGGAGGCCTCTGATGCAGTGACCCGAATAAGCATACAGATCAAAGTGATGGCGACCTAACGTAAATACAAGAGTTGAGAAATTGCCGGCAGCTATTACTGAGAAGAATGGAGATTTCATTGAAGGCCTGTAAATTCATCTTGTAAAATAAATGTCAACCATAATTTTACGGTGTGCAAATTTTTGACCTTAAGAGAAATTTATAGCAATTCTTTCCCATACGAATGAGCGCACCCTGTGATGCAATTCGAAGTACTGCAGAGTGTGTGCCTCCGAGGTACAACAGAACACAGAGCGGAGTATGTGTATAAAGCACCCAGTGCTGTGACTGTTTAGATTCAGATCTTTAGCATTCATAACACATGTTATAGTAGTATCTTTTCTCAAATGTAAACTTATAACTGAACGGAGGCTAAGAGCCCAGTTGATAAATAGTTTACAACATTTCTTTGTTCATTTGAATGATTTCGTTCGTCATGCAGTGTCAAGTTAAACCTAATCAATGTCCAAGTCTCTAAATGTCATATCCATGTAAGTTAATACGGCGAGTCACAGCGTGTCCGAAACACTTAATGTTACTTTCAGATTGCTGTACTGAGCACTGACAGACCATGTTTCCAGAATGGAGGTTCCTCAAAATCATCACTTCTTCAGGACAATCATCGACTAAACAAGTTCACTTGAAATGATGCCGCAGGAGGATGCACTATTTGCAAATTGTTCTTACTTGGGTTTTATGGAGAACGAGAAACTTATATACTCTCCAAAGATAGTTTAACACGAGAAGATCAGAATAGGAGAATAAATGAAATTCTACCTACATAATAAAACGGCAAGACCTCCCCATGATAACCTTAGAAAAGAGATGAAAGAGAATAATAGTCGGAAAGTAAATACTGTTAAATATACTTCACCGTTTCTCTATACGTCATCAATATGCTAATCAACGAAGACCAATGCAAAGCGGTATATGAAACGCGAAGCTAAAGAAGAAAGTAATTCTGACATCATTAAAGGTAAATTAAAAAGTGTGTCATAAGGGCAAATAATCATATAGTCAGCTGAGAAACTCAGGAGTTTATTTACGTAAATACGTACCTTGCAGAACTACTCTATGGGAACAACATGGCACAGCGCATTGTTGCACGCCCAACCCCGCCCATTCGGAAGACAATGGCACTGGCCGCAAGGATCATTACTGCGAGGTGACCCTGGAACGCACGGCAGCGGGTATTCGCGAGGATCTGGAACAAAAAATGAAAGAAACTAAAATGTTAATTTCGTGTGGCTACTACTATCCTGGTGCAGTCTCTTAAGTCAGACAAGGGCGGCATCTTTCGTGAATGAGAAGCTGCGTGTTATTGTAGTACGCTGCGTGCTGTGTCAGTACCAGGGTTTCTGGGGTAATAAAAATACTCAGGTACCACGCCTGGGAAAATCACGACTTCGATTGTTTACAATTGCAATAATCCTTTGCACTCTTACTTAAATTGTTCTGATGCATTACTTTCCATTGCTCACTTCCATACTGCTGGTCCGTACAACAGCACAGGTAGTATTGATCCTTTACAAATTACATCCAAAGCCACATGCTTAAGCCACCAAAGTATTTGTTCTTTTTTGAAAATACGTGAAAAATTCCTGGCTATTCTGAGACACTTGGCATATCTGATTTTGAAATTAAGTTTACAGTCAGAAATTATCCGCAGGTAATTCATCCTCTTGACTTGCTGCAAGTCGCATTATTGCGAACGATTTAAAAAAATACTTTTGGTGGTTTACTCCTTGTTATGAGCAAAGTCTTCGACTTCTGTTTATTGAAATGAATGTCGATACACTAGCCCACGCCGCTAATTTGCTTATTAATACTTTCGTGTAGCATTACGTTTGTTTCACGGTTTCCACTGTGATGATTAATATTAAATCGTCAGCAAAAGTACAGCTTATGCACTTTTTGTAAATTCAGGCACCGATTTCAAAATAAGAGAAGTGCATATCTGTTTGGAAATGTGTATATAACTTCCGTCCATTAATAGCCAAGGAAAGTTCGCGGCATCGTGCTCCTGCATTTCGGTCATGCTTGTACACGGACACTTAAACATTTTCACCCGATACCTTCAGGTGTCAAAATCAATGAAATAACTGAAATATCTCCATTGCAAGATAGGCCAGATTATACGTCGTATAAATTTAAACCACTCTATACGAGACAATGTTAAACACACACTAAACACTGCAGGCTGAACTTGCTCAGATCCGTATTACTACTGTGACAAGAAATGACGTGCCTTGAGATGAAAAAGTACATGCAACAGACAATTGCCGTCGGAATAATTTTTGCCATGGTTTAAACTTGTAAACAACCTTGTTGATTAAGAAACGAGGGTAAGAATTTCACACTTAAATACTCATCCTTTATCACCGTTCCTTCCCCATCAGCCACCTGTAGATTGTTTCCACCCAATTTATGACCTTAATTACTAATTTGTTTTTCATGGGTTAGGCTAATAGCATGTTCAGACCTCAGATCGTTTTCCATACCTTAATAGGACGACAAAAATATATCTTTTCTCTGTATTATGGTATTCCAGGCAAGTTTTGGGATTCTGTTGTTATCCATAGTCAGAACGTGGTTTCTCCAATTTATCCTGTTTTGGAACATTCTTTCATTCACTGGGACTTTAATTGTGTCTTATCTTTTCATTTCGTATTTTATCTTTTAGGGAGTATACTTTCACTGTTCTTAGGAATCTCATTTCAGATGATTGTATTTTATTCCTGTAGCATCTTTTATCCACCATGTCTCACTTCCATATAACAAAGAATAGAATTAAAGTTGAGTATCTGCTCTTACATTTCCTTTCAGTGTTCGGCGAATTGTTCCACACGTATGTTGAAATACGTTGAAATCGGTAGAGTTTCGTCTTCACCACTCCACCTTCATTAAAAGATGTTTCACAACCAAGGTAGTCCGGCTCCATAGCTAAATGGTCATCGTGCTGATCTTTAATCTCAATTCTCGCGAGGGTCGGGAATTTTTAACCATAATTGATTAATTTCGCTGGCACAGGGACTGGGTGTATATGTCGTCTTCATCATCATTTTATCATCATCACAACGTGCAGGTAGTCTACGGGTGTCATATCAAAGGTCTGTACTTGGTGAGCCGAACTTATCCTCGGATACTCCCGGCACCAACAGCCATACGCCATTGTAGTTTTACAACCAAGGTACTTAACATTTGAGATTTATTCTACTGCCCTTGCAATGCCACAACTTGTTTTCGTTGTGGATAGCCGAAGATTATAACATAACAAAAGGTTGATAGGAAAAACTTAAAACGGTCCACCTTTTCAATACAAAAAGTTATATTTTATTTATAACATGTATTTGTACTTGGAACTAGTTTCGACGCTGTGTTTGCGTCATCATCAGCCAAAATGGGAAACAGGCAAGCATGTAGGTATTTATGTTACACAAGGCGTTACATTAAACAATACACATCTTACAAGGAGATAAAAACAGGGACGAATATAGGAAACAAATGAATCGTTGAGAAAACAAAAGTTATACAAATTAAAAATAACCTTAACCACACATCTTGCAGTGCAAAAGTGTTCTTCTTGAATGATTCCTGAATGTAAAACACACGCGCACACATTTCTGAGGAGCCAGCAGGCAGGACAAAGTAAAGTGAAACCTTAAGAGTTCTTCTGAGAAGAGTTCATCATTTTTCTATGTTCCGACTAACTAATGAAGTCTCCCTTGAGTTCCTGATAAACATATACAACAGGAAATTCTCCTTCACTCTCCACACTAGCTATAAAGAACAACGGTAAAATTTTAAATATTGCGTAGAGACGTGAAAGCATGATTTTGAACATGATATAACTCCTTCAGATAACCCAGTTTTTACACAAGGTGTTACATTAATTAATACACGTCTTACGAGGAGACAAAAACAGGGACGAATGTGGAAACACATGCATCGTTGAGAAAGCAAAGTTATACATATTAAAAATAAGCTTAACCACACAACTTGCAGTGCGAAAATATTTGCCTTGAATGATTCCTGAATACAAAACGCACGCGCACACCCTTCTAAAGAGCCAGCAGGCAGGAAAAAGTAAGGTGAAACCTTGAGAGTTCTTCTGAGAAGAGTTCATCATTCTTTCTATGATCTGACTAACTAATGAAGTCTCCCTTGAGTTCCTGATAAACATACACAACAGGAAAATTAAACAATACACATCTTACAAGGAGATAAAAAACAGGGAAAGTTATACATATTAAAAATAACCTTAACCACATATCTTGTAGTGCGAAAATATTCGTCTTGAATGATTCCTGAATACAAAACACACGCGCATACATTTCTGAAGAGCCAGGAGGCAGGAAAAAGTAAAGTGAAACCTTAAGAGTTCTTCTGAGAAGAGTTCATCATTTTTTCTATGTTCCGACTAACTAATGAAGTCTCCCTTGAGTTCCTGATAAACATACACAACAGGAAATTCTTCTTCACTCTCAACAATAGCTATAAAGATCAACGGTAAATTTCATTTTAAATATTGTGTAGAGACGTGAAGCATGATCTTGAATATAATATAACTCCTTCATTTAACCCAATTTTTTTACACAAGGTGTTATATTAAACAATCCACATCTTACGAGGAGATAAAAACAGGGACGAATGTAGAAACAAATGCATTTTTGAGAAAGCAAAAATTATACATATTAAAATAAGCTTAACCACACAACTTGCAGTGCGAAAATATTTGTCTTGAATGAATCCTGAATACAAGATGCACGCACACACTTTCTAAAGAGCCAGCAGGCAGGAAAAGGTAAGGTGAAACCTTAAGAGTTCTTCTGAGAAGAGTTCATCATTCTTTCTATGTTCCAACTAACTAAAGAAGTCTCCCTTGAGTTCCTGATAAACATACACAACAGGAAATTCTCTTTAACTCTCAACAATAGCTATAAAAGAGCAACGGTAAATTGTATTTTAAATACTGTGCAGAGATGTGGAAGCATGATCTTGAACATGATATAACTTCTTCATTTAACCACCTTTGAAAATTTCTCTCTATATTACATAGCTTCATTAACAACCATTCTGTAGATGCACAAATTAATCTTGTAATCTTCATAGGTCCGGTATTCAGCTTGACAAGAATATAAAATAGGTATTAAGGAATACATTGTTGAGAGTTTGGAGGTTGACTGTGCCAGTATTGGTGATGTATTGTTGCAGCGTTACGTGTAGGGTGGGGGCAGGTTTCTATGATGTTTATTGCGGGACATAAGGCGGTAAAGCTATGGCGTGAGATGAAGAGGAACAGAGCGTGTTGGATAGTTTAGGTCTGGGCAGCGGCCGTTGTTGGATTAGGAGGGGAGAGGGGAGGAGCGGTAGGGGTGGAAGGGGGGGAAGTATGGAGGGTGATGTGGTGAAAGTGTGTGGCGTGACAAAGTGTTATGCATGATTTGAAAGACAGATCTGTTTTTCGGGATATTCATGTTTTTGAAAAATTCAATGAGAAAGTCGAATAGGATCTTTGGTTTCTCTGAGATATCATTTAAGTTTAGGTTGGGATTGAAATATTGGTCTAAATGAATATAGAGGTTTTCAGTGACGTCTAGGAAAGAACCTTTGTTTAGAATATCTAATACTTCAAGATCTTGATTTATTTCAGTAAAGTTGTGCTTAAATTCTTTTATATGTAGGCCGACCGCGGAAAAACGGTTGTGTTTTATGGCATTGACATGTTCTGCATATCTGATTTTAAAGCTGCGTCCTGTTTGCCCTAGGTAAGAACTTTTGCAGTCTTGGCAAGAAAACCTATATACACCTGATTTAGAAAAAGGACTACTTTTATTTATTGATGAAGAGTTGTGTAGGATCTCTGTGCTTCTATTGTTAGTACGAAAGGCTATTTTAACGTTGTGTTTTTTAAAAACGTTAAAAACGTTTAAATAACAAAAGGTGTTTAACTTATGTATTAATTTCTATTTCTGCACTTTATCTTCATCATCCTGCAGGCTAAAATGTCGATGTGAAAAATCTTTCCAATTGGCCGAGCACAATGTACGCTATAACGAAATATTTAGGCCAAAAGGCCTCCAATAAATTATTATCCTGTGTTTAATGTCGCGTTTAGAATAACATTTACACGTTTATTTAAATTTTGTAAATCTCGTGATGCCAATTTCTGTCGATACGATTTAATATCAAGTTTTATACAATTCATGAAAATACACGTTCTCTAATTGTTTCAGAAGCAAATACTGCTTCTAATCTGTACATTAAGAGTCAATTAAGAATCGGGCCTGGCGCAGATCTCGCCGATACGCCAACGGAAGCAAAACTGGTAGCCTTCTTGAATGAATGATTATCATATTTTATCACAAATAAAATCAAGAAATTGTCACTTAAGAGGTAATTTAAACTACAATTGTGGCTAAGACGAATGCAACATTACTCTGAATATTGGTATGTGCTGCCGTAAAAATACATTAGCAACAGTGAACGAAGGGATTGTTACTAAGAAAGAAAAACGGTAAGACATGAACTCACTGTGACTAAATGTGATTGAAAATGGTGAATGAAAAAAAAAACGCACCTCCCTCAAAGCATTGTATGACCAACAACACACTTTTAGCTGCGAGATGGCAGACCATGACTCGAATGGTCTGCCATTCATTGAAAACAGCGAGAAAATGTTAATATAACTGTGTGAAGGGTAAGCATATTCTAAATATATTTGAATGGGTGCAGTATTTATAACGCAATCCTAAAAGTAAGAAATACAGTTTAAATAGCAATACGGCTTATGTCCAAATAATGGTATTCTATCCCTGCATACTGTCTGTGCTTTTGCAGTAATCTCTCTTTCTATATAATGCAAGGTATTTTCCCCTTAAAATTGATCACATCACTATGGATGCGGCTGGATATATTTAATCGCCACAAAACAGCTTCTTAACACATTATGTCTAAGAAATATTTTGAGAACCATCTGGTTTAAATGTTGTTGTCTCTAGATCTTGTAGCATTAAAAAGAAACTACGCAACAGTACAAATCAGAATTAATAGCCACTTAAGATTAAACATTATGGAAAGAATGTATGGTTACTGAAAAATTAATTCGTATGCACATAGCGACTTCTGCCACTAGAAGACTCATATTGCCGCTGTACCTTCCAATATCCCAAAGCGAAATATTTCAACTTAAAATATAGACCGGAAATTTTCTGTCGTCTAGAGTTGAAAACAATGCGGAGGATTTTTGAAAAATCACATTCTTAAATATGTTTGCTGCAAGTCAATATTTCTCCGACATCAACACACAGCTGTGTTTGCCAGTGCAGCGATGATGTACTAAAAGTTGTGTTCGACCATCCGAAAAGTTAATACCTTTTTGAAATCGGCAAATAGCCTCTTACGAAGCACTTTTTCCTAACATTGCATATTGTAATTGAGTGTGATAATACATTCAAATAATGTAACTTTTTTCGAGTTTCACCTTGAAACCGTGTGTAGGATAAGTTTGTAACATGGTATAATATTTAAATTATCTTCTTCCACTATCGTTAAGGTAATAAATAATGGAACTCGAATTCTGGTCGTTTTTCATGGCTTATAGAGTGAATTTAGTAATTAATTGATTCGATATTTCTGGACTCTCTAGTAATTTTACCAGAGATCCTGATAAATTCGAGCCCTCTCTCGAGATTCGAGAATTCCCAAAATTTATGTAGTTGACCGAGCTGAAATCAGAACTTTCAAATTGAAGTTCAGGAGCAGAACAGCTTTAAGTATGCAAGCGTAAACACTTGTTCACTTAATTAGAAACATATATTCCAAATCGATGAAAATAATAGTGGATTTAATAATTTCCTGAAATTTCTAACTAATTTTCGTAAACACTGCCGAGAAAGTTTGGAGGGTGGTATTCTGTAGATGATCTATAGCTTATTAGGAAACTGAATCCTAAGTGTTGGTTAGGTACAAAATGAAATTAAAGCATGAAATAATGAGACCCATCCTGGCAGTATGGAAACTTAAAACAATGTGCAGCGGAACTGATAGCCCCAGAGATCCTTAACCTTCCCTTAATGTGACCAAAGAAGGACTTGAATTTGGCGCTGAGAAGCAGCACGAGACAAATCACCAAGCATAAGCATTTTCTGAACCAGTCGCAAAACATGGTTCTGAAGATTTGCAGCGAAGTGTTTAGAAAACAAGTACGTGTACTGACACTGTCACTGATAAAAATGTTTAATAATTGGTAGGAAATAACTATGAATGTACAGATACTCCAGAAATTGTACAAGTTCTTCACAGATACACTTGGGCCTAAGATGCAATATTTGCCTCAATAGGGTTTGTATCTACCGTGGAGGTGAACGATAACTATTTAATGATGATTGATAAAATATTAAATTGTAAGAGCTTACGGTACCACGCGCTTTTCTCTTATGAGTAAATACACGGTTCATTTCTTACTGAATTCTTTTCGGCCCTTCTGTCTGAAGAATGCATTAGAACTGGCACACCTTGTTTTTAATAATATTAAAATGTAGCACGTCCTCTCCGTTGATATTATTATTTATCGAAATATAATTTTCTTAAAACTCATAGTGATTATTCCTGTTAACCATGCGCACGTTTACTATTGGTTTGACCTACAAAGATTTATGTGTTTATGTTTCTAAGTCTTCACGTATTATTTTCAAGGCATTGCCGTATGTTGTTTAGTCACAAGAGTTGGGGACTGAAGCCAAGGATGCATCCTCAGTCCGATTATCCTCGTAACACTCACGGATTACGTAACCCACTCATGCAACGCCAAAGTCTAGATGATCTAAAATGCGAACAAACATTACATAAAATTTCACATTGTCAACTCCACCTTTACAGACGATCTGCAGCTGTTCAGAGACTCGGCAAAGAATATTCAGACGAGTCTGTTAATCTGGGAGAGAGAGAGCTGTAAAAGAGATTCATGAATATTCACGCTACGAAAAGCAAGTTGATGAAATCATGCCTGGAGTCCAAGCAATGGGATCCATCTTCTGAAGGCTAAATCATATTCATAGTTCTAACAGTCACAAACCTATGAACCGAATTTAAAAAGTAATATTTTCGCTGTCTTCCTCAATGACTGTAAATTTCCGGTGCTGGTGCCCGAAATTCCAGGCATCAAAAAGGAGTTTCTCCACAAAATTTTTGACAAAAGTAGAAGGTACAAAATACGAAATAACATTATAATATCCACACTTGAAGTCCAACATTTACTGGAGAGAAGTGAGGAAAGCCTGCTTCAGTCATTTGGTTATATATTCAGAACAGAAAATCCCAGAGTGGCGAGGCAGGATTTCGATACTACGATGCTGGGAGCTACGGCACTAGGGTATAATAATGAACGTGTGTTGAAGACGGCGATGGCAGGGAAACGTGGTGTTGGGAACGGAGATGAGGGAATGAGTTGACCAGATTATTTTTTATATGACGATATAACTGATTGGAAAAGGTGATCCTTCCATGTATATTAAAAAATGATTTGTTTTGTTATGTAAGATTTAGTTCGTACATTACACCACTTCATTCCTATGATTAAATATTCCACGATAGCCATATTTATGTAATCTATGCGGTATATAGATTTCTAACAATGAAAACGAATTACTCCGAAGCCCAAACATGAAATCGGATAATTTATGATTACCTGCGCCCACTAGCAGGGACGATACCTTCATCGACCTGTGAAGTATTCTTATTGTGATACTGTTAGAAGCCCGGCGTTATTCGAATCAGAACATTTTCCACGCGGATACAAACGGGAAATCTCAGAAATTATTGGAGTGATTTTGAAATTTCTTTCACAGTTTAAAAGATAATATCACTCCGGGTAAACATGTAATATACCATCCCAGAATATCAAACGGTCCCTGCGACAACCGTGACTTAAAAGGAAAGGGACGTTTTAAACAATGGCAACATTTCTAACCTTCACTACCAGTGGTTTTCGCGTAGAATCTACTTGACTGATGGAGCTCAAATATTTCAAGCTGGTAGTAGTATCTTCCAATTGGCATTGCTTCTCACGGACACAGATAGCTCTTATGGCGGCGATGGGATTGGAAAGATCTAGGAGAGGGAATAAAGTGTCCTTGGACTTAATTCAGGTACAGCCCCAGCATTTGCCTCCTGTGGAGATGGGAAACGACGGAAATCCATCCTCCGGCCAGTCGACAGTGGGGTACGAACCCACTATCTCCTGAATACAAGCCCACAGCTGAGCCCCTTAACCTATCGGTGCAAGCTTATATCTCATACCCTATCATTTAAGTGGGTTTTATAGCATTTGAGAATGTGAAGCAAGTAAGAGGAAAACGTACGCTTGGAACCCATAATTGGAATACGCTGCCCGAACGACTCATACTATTGAACAATAAAGCTCAACGAGGAAGATTTCGTTTACTAGAAAAAATATATAGGTTATCAATTTTCTTCGTTCCTCTAATGACTTTCATGGACAAATATTCTGCTGTGTTTTGTCGCATGATTTTTCCGTGGTCTAAAGGTCTTGGTTCCTTTCACGTAAATACTACTCGACGGACAGTGCTCAAATTAGGCAAGGACACAAGTAGAACATATGATTAACATATAGAGTACTTACTAATGTTTTAGATCTGTTTGACGTCACGACACACATAGGTCTTATGGCAACGATGTATTAGGAAAGGGCCAGGAGTGGCAAAGAAGCGGCAGTGGCTTTAATTAAGGTACAGCCACAGGATTTCCCTGGTGTGAAAATGGGAAACCGCGGAAGAACGTCTTCTGTGCATATGACGATAGGTTTCGAACCTACATACTACTAAACTGTATCTTAAGGCGGCTCTGAAAAGAAATAGAATGTCAAGCAAGTCTTAGAGAAACATACGCCTGGGACTTTTAAAAATACATACACTTCCTATATCGAATGACTGTGCTTAACTACTCATTTCATAAAAACTTCAGTAAAAACTTAGTTTCTTTTGGAGAGACTGTGCTTAACTCGTTCCATAAAGACTGTGCTTAAGTGAAAAATTTGCCTCTTTCCATAAAACTGTGCGTCTCCTTTCATTAGACTGTGCCTTTTTGAAACTTAGTTTCTTTCTCTAAGACTGTGCTCAAATAAGACTGTGCCTTCGTGAAAGAACGTAATTTTTGTTCATAAGATTATGTGTGCTATAACTTGCATTCATAGAACTGTACATTCATTTTATCGTGTAAGACTGTGTCCTACTGACTTAATTTATTTCTTTTCATTGGACTGTGCCAAAATAATGGTGCTCATTTCATTTCGTAAGACTGAACCTTAAAGTCATAGAAGGTTCCAGATTATTGTGTTACCCCTTTAATTTCATGCTCATCGACGAGAATATCAGAAAATAATTATCTTCATATTTTTAATTGTGCTAATTTTCCTCGTCGTCACAAACTGTGATACTGAGTTTATTTGAATTTCTTCGAAGTGCTCGCGTCCAAGCCTACTAACTCTGAAATTTGTGAATATTCCGAACAGTGTCGTGTAACAATCTTTAGTGCAGTGCGGTAGAGAAGTGTCGTATCAGACTCCATTGACATTCTGTGCGAAGTCCACACATTTCTCAACTCACTTCACGGGATTTCTGTGGAATAAAAGCTAATTAAATATTCCACACTGCAGCAGACATCAACAGACGTCAGACTCCCAGGTTCGAGTCTCATCCGAACTTCGAAGGTCGTCAGCCGCCGTGGGATAACGTGGTGCCTTGGTGCTCAGAGGAGTTCTGTGGTGAGGGGGGAACGAGTACGACAACGTGGGACACAACTGACGCAGACGCCGAGGCCGAGGAACGAGTTCTGTCCGTACCTCTATCTGGACATTCAAGTTCTCCACTGTTCATCGGTAAGAGGTGATATAATTTGTCGATATTTAAATAAACACGAGTTTCAACTTAGTAAAAACTTAATACACTACCCATCTCCCTCTGACTCTCTGAGCATGGACCGTACACGAACTGGCGTCAATCCATGCTCTCCACTGGTAAAGTACGGGCGTACCTGTTACACAGAGGGTAGAATATAAAAGTGGCTCCCATGACGTTGGGGCTCGTTTAAACAAAGTATACAAAGTGGCATGAAAAAATTAACAAGGAAAACAGTGATTTCTTTACATTCAAACTCATTTCTGAAGACATACTTGAACTATAATATACTCTAAAAAATTCAGTGTACAGTGACTTTGATAAATTCCAGAATTGTAGCACAGTACTATGATTAACTTTTAATGGCATAAGTGATTTTTGGTGTAAATTACTTAAATTTTTCAGGCACAGTATTCGACCTTTTATGCACAGTATCATAAAAGTGTTCAATATTTTGTGTTGGTGAACTATTGGACTTTGCCATTGGACGATAATGGTGATTTCAAGTATCAGTTGAATTATTGCATTTTCCACATTTTTTTAAAATAACGAAATTAATATGGAGAATATATTAGCTGCTATTCAGGCTGTAAAAGTCAGTCTAAATGAGAGGATTACGGAATGTAACGCTAATCTAGGACGTAGGATTGCTGAATCTAACACTAGCATTAACCAGCTTAGCGCTACCTTAATAAATCGTATTGATGCAACTACCACTGACATGAACCAACTTAGCGCTACCTTAGAAAGTCGTATTGATGGCAGTATGACTCAGCTTAAAGAAGCTATTGAAGCAACTAATGCTAGTATAGGTCAGCTTAAAGAAGCTAATGAGGCCACTAATAATAATATTGTAACTAAGCTTAGGGAAGCTAATGAGGCTAATATTGCAAAATTAACAGAATCTGTCGATAAAAATTTGCAGAAGTTAATCGTAATCTAGAATGTAGTTTGCAAGAAATTGAGAAACAGTTTGAGGAGACTAACAAAGAATGGATTCTAAGTTCACGGAAATGAATGAAAGCCTAACACGTGACTTAGAAGCCATCGAAGAAGAAATTAAAACACAAGTAGCTGCAGACTTATAAACCGCTTTCCCTACTTCTCAGAGAATTTCTAAAGAACGAGAGCTTTTCAAAGGAGAATTTCAGGAGTCCTAAGCTCAGTTGTCGCTTGCACAAGTCAAGATGGCTTCTGTACAAGACAACCTCCATGAATCTGTTAAGAATAACTTTGTGAAGTTAGGAAATGAGATTAATCTACTGAAACTCAGCAAGAGGAGGCTTATAAACTTGTCAAGATACAACTAGATACTCTTCCGGAGCAGATTACTAGCATATATCGCGATATATCGGAAGATAAGTCTGACTTAGAGAAATACGTTGAGAACTTGAACTCCGAAGGGAATATGGAATCCCTTAGCAATTAGGTCTCCCAAATAGAACAAGATGTTTTATTATCTACTCTTCAAACTATTAGTGGAGAAAACCTTACAGTTTCTACAACTTTTAAAATGACTGAGGTAAAGCCAGCTAAATTCTCAGTCAAGGAGGAGTAAACGGCTAAAGAGTTTCTCCTAAGTATCGAAGAATATTTTCAACAGAACCAGATTAAATCAGATCGTCTATTGCGCATTGCACCCCGATTATTATAAGGAAGGGTGTTAAAGTGGTAAACTGCTTTCATATTCAGTATTAAGACTTATCAAGAGTTTAGGGAAGCTTTACTTACGCGGTTTTGGAATTCTGAAACTCAACATTTGATTTAATTCCAATTGTATTCCCGAAAGTACAATACTTTGATCAATTCTTCACGATATTCAGATTTCTTCATATATCAACTTAAAAAGATGCAGTTTTTGACCCTCTTCCGCCAGAACAAGAGTTGAATAACACTTTGATTTCCTTCAAATGTTAAGGAGATCTTAGTAGCAGCAAACGTGCAGGGTTTAGCGCAGCTTGATGATGTCTCGAGAAAACTCGATACTGCTCATACTCAGAACATAACGAAGTCTAGCCAAGTTAAAGAAGCCACGACTATCTCCATCGAGGTGAAGACTCAAGTTCGAGTAAACCCAGATCCACAAGAGGAGAGGAAAACTCGTAGCGGTGTACCATTCAGGTAGAGAAGATATAGAAAACGTCCCTACGAAGAAAGAGCTTATTTCGACAAGGACCTTCATGGAGACAGACACCAAACCAACCTAATAATAATAGAAACTCCCATCGGGAAGAATTAGAGAAACGTTGGAGACAGACACGAGAATACGTAGAAATAATAATAAGGAGGAAGATTTACCCGGAGCAGCTTCTTTAGAGTACCAGGAAGAGGTACAAAGAAGGAATGAATGGACCGAGATGAATCCCGAAACCGCGGGTACCAGAATATCTCCGATGAAGCAGTGAGGAGATTGCCTGAAAACCCGAATGAATGAGTGATAATCTGCAGCACATCCATCAACGATTGGTACTTGGATGACCTTGATTTACTGTGTGAAGATTCTACACCAAGACAACCCAGTATACAGCGTAGTCTATCAATCATTAGCATCAAATTAGACAAAATTAATGTCAATTCGCTATTGCATTCATGTTCTCAGGCCTCTGTCGATGTAGCTCGAGAGACGACCAATATTTCCATCATACCTGTAACCCAGGTTTCGTTGAAAAGCATTGTTCCTGATATTGCAGATTCCAGGCATTTCTTGAATTAGAAATTAGAGGTGGCAGATTCCAACATCTATTCTTAACCTTGACCAAGATGAAGTTTGATTTAATCCTTGGATCAGACTTCCTAATACAGCATGGAGGAGCCGTTAATTTTTTACTATGTCAAGTCTGTATAACTACAGCTGGTTAATGGCAATGAAGTGAAGTATCAGGGATTCGATACCCTGGTGGAAACAGTAGAAGGCAAGATGAGCTGGCTCCGCCTGTCGAAGAATGCATCCACGGCGTTCGGGCCAGCTGCGGAAATTGTTCTCGAGATTGTTACTCAGTCCGGCTGAGTGCCGATGACAGAACGTGAGTGATAAGGATAAATTTTCTAAGTGTTAGAAGTGTGATCATAGGACTTTAACTTCGTGTGAGATTGAAGGAGGCGAATTATCTCTAGTGATACAAGAGTGATAAAAATTGGTTACATGAAAGGGCTTAGATGATTGATATTTTAAACAATCACAAAGTGACTTGAGAATTTCATTCCTGTTCGCAAAGACTGTACCTCAAATTATTTTACGGGGCTCTTCCGTATGAAATTTTCTCAAAAGAATGTTTTTTGTCAGACTGTGCTTAACTCGGTCCATAAAGTCTGCGCCTAAGTGAAAACTTGATTTCTTTCCATAAAACTGTGCTCAAATGAGACTGTGCCTTCGTGAAAGAACGTAATTTTGTTCATAAGATTGTGTGTTCTCTAACTTGCATTCATAGAGCTCTATATTCATTTTATCGTGTAAGACAGTGTCCTAGTGACTTAATTTAATTTCATTTGACTGTTTCAAAATAATGGTGCTCATTTTATTTCGTAAGACTGAACATTAAAGTCACAGAAGGTTCCAGATTTTCGTTACTCCTTTAATTTCGAGTTCATCGACGAATGTATCAGATGATAATTACTCTAATATTATGAACTGTGCTAATTTTCCTCATCGTCGCAAACTGTGACACTGAATATATTTGACTTGCTTCGAATTGTTCGCGTCCAAGCCTACCAACTGTGGAACTTGTGAATTTTCCGAACGGTGTAGTGTAACAATCTTTAGTGAAGTGCGGTATAGAAGTGTCGTATCAGATTCCATTGACATTCTGTGCGAAATCCACACATTTCTCTACTCACTTCATGGGATTTCGGTCGAACAAAAGCTAATTAAATATTCCATGCTGCACGCAGACATCAACAGACTCAGACTCCCAGGTTCGAGTCTCATCCAAACTTCGAAGGTCATCAGCAGCCGTGGGATAACGTGGTGTCTTGGTGCTGAGATGAGCTCTATGGTGAGCGGGGAACGAGTACGACAACGTGGGACATAACTGACGCCGACGCCGAGGGTCGAAGTCTTTCCGTACCTCTATCTGGACATTCAAATTCTCAACTGTTCGTCTGTAAAAGGTGATATAATTTCTCGATATTTAAATAAACACGAGTTTCAACTTAATAAAAACTTATTACACTACCCATCTCTCTCTGACTCTCTGAGCATGGACCGTACACGCCCTGGCGTTAATCCATGCTCTCCGCTGAATTAAGTACGGGCGTTCCTGTTACAATATATTCCACCGTTGCTGTATACGTCCTCAACATGATAATTAACGACGGTCAGTGCAAGTGATCCCGAGAAGGTTAGACTAGATTTGGCTATTGAAGAAGTAAACTACAATCAAGAAATGTATACGTGGCATAACATGGAAATTAAGAATCGTTATTATTGTTATTATAATTAAACAGTAATATCCCATCATGTGAAACTGGAAGTCTAATAAGAAAATAACTCTGATTTTGTTAAAGTTACGTTTAAAATTTACCATCAATGTACATAATCACATATTCATCTGAGCCACTCAGAAGATTATTTACCTAAATACGTACCTGGCAGACTAGCTCGGCCATCTCAACATGGCACAGCAGATCAATGCACTTCTCACTGAGCCCATTTTCCAGACAACAACACCGGTAGCAAGGATGATTACTGAGAAGTGTCTTCGGAACGTCCATCTTAGTAAATTCGGGAATATTTTGAACAAAAACAGGATATTGGATTTTTAATTTTGTGTGGCTATTACTAGCCTGGTGCAGCCTGCTATGGCTGACGAGCGTGGACAGCATCTGTAGTAAATTTAATGCTGCGTGCAGGATGGTGGAGAATAGTATTGCGTGTTTGGTGTGTGAGTTTCAGGCCTGTAGGAATAATACAAATATCCGGTCCGCGCGCCAGGAGAATTTCACGACTTCGAATTTTTTCGATTGTAATAATCCTTTGCACCCTTACGTAAATTTTCCTGATTCATTTCCTTCCCATTGCTCATACCCGTGCAGGTGGTTCGTTCCCCAGCATCTACATATCACCTTAAGAGCCCCATTATTAAGCCCCCAAAATTTATATGTTTTCTTGACCATGCGTGGAAAAATTTTGTGCACTTCTCAGCCACTTGACATATCTGATTTTAAAATTAGGTATAGTCAAAAATTTTCCCAGATATTTCATCATCCTGACTTGCTCCAAGGGGCTTTACTGACAAAGAATTTAAGAATCACTTTTTCTCGGGGTTTCCTCCTCGTTATGAGCATAGTCTTTGACTTCTGTTCTTTGAATTGAATGTTCATAGTTAAGACAAGTTTGTGTAATATCACGATTCTTTCACTGATTCCTCTGCGATGATTAATATTAAATCGTCACACAAGAGCTACAGATTATACTCATTTTGGAGATGCAAGCAGCGATTTCTAAAGCCCAGAAGTGCTTCTTTGTTAGAGGAAATGTGTATAACTTCCGTGTATTAATGACCCAGAAACCTGGAGTGGCACCTACAACCTGCATTTCGGTCGTGCTTCTACTCTTACACTTAGACATTTTCACACGACATCTTTTTGTGTCAAACTCAGTGAAACCATTCCAACACAGAGTCCGATCATACGTCGTATAAATTTAAGAAACTCCATACGCAATAATGGTAAACACACACTAAACATGATAGATTGATCAAGGTCAGGTCCGTATTGCTATTATTACAAGAGAGTACGTACCTAGAGATGTAACAAGTACAAACAGCACACAACAGACAAATGCCATCAGAACAAATTTTGCCATGGTTTAATCTTGTACGAAACCACGTTGATTATGGTAATCAGGGTAAGATATGTCGCACTTAAATACCCGTCCTTCATCACCTTCTCCCCATCCGCCACCTGTGCATCGTTACTACCCAATTTATTACCTGTCGTAAAATTAATGATGTGAAAAATCTTTCCAGTTGACCAAGCACAATGTGCGGTATAACGAAATATCTCAGGCTTAATGCCTCGAATAAAATTATTTATCTTGGTTTAATGACGCTTTCATAAAAGGTATTGTACCTTGACTTTTGATACGTTGCGTAATTCTTTATGCCAATTCTTCTCGATTCCATTTTTACACAATTCACGAAAATACACGTTCTCGTATTGCAACAGATACAAATACTTCTTCTAATTTGCAGGTTAAGAGTAAATTTAGAATTAGTCCAGCTGCAGATCTCGTCCGATACGCCCGCGGAAGCAAAATTGTTAGTCTTCACGAATGAATGAGGATCATATTATCACAAATAAAATCAAGAAGTAATCCCTTAAGGGGTAATTTAAACTACTATAGTGTCTAAGAAGAATAAAACATTGCTCAGAAAAGTTGTAGGCGCTACTCTAATATTGCATCAGCAACAGTAAATGAAAGGATTGCTCCTAAGAAAGGAGAACGGACAGACATGTACGAAAATGATGGATGACAAATGTAAAATGCACCTTCATCAACGCAATTTTTAACAAAAGAAAAATGTTTAACTGCGAGATGGCAGACCACGACTCGAAAACGGTGAGAAGCTGTGAACATGACTGTGTGACGTGTGAGCATCTTCTAAAAATATTTGAATGGGTAGAGTTTTCATAACGTAATCCTAAAGGTAATGTGTGCAATTTAATTAGCATTACGGATTGTGTCCAAGTGATGGCATAATATGCCTGAATACTGTTTGCGTATATTTGTTATAATATTTCACAGTACATAATACAAGATATATTCTACTTAAACTTGATCATATCACCATGGAAGCATCTGAAAACTGTTTATCGCCATAAAACAAAATTCGTTATGACTAAGAAGTATGTTTCAAAATTTGGTTTCTCTAGAATTTTCTAGCATGAAAAAATACTGTAATTCGTAACAACTTATATTTCTAAATAACAGCCACTTAAATTTACTAATTATAGAAGGAATTTAGGGTTCCTGAAAAATTAGTGATTTTTGCAACTAGACAATGTTTTTGCAACTGCACCTGCCTACACCCCAATGTGCAATATTTCTGCTTAAAACATTGACCGGAACATTTCTCTCATCTACAGTTGAAAACGGTGCGGAAGATATCTAAAAAATCACGTTCTGAATTTTATGCATGTTGCCAGTCAATACTTCTCCGTCATCAACACACAGCTGATTCTGCCAGTGCAACCATAATATACTAAAATTTGTGTTCAACCATCCGAAGAGCTAATACATTTGTAACTGATACCAAATTGACTCTGCAAATAGCCTCTAACGAACAAGATTTTCGTAGCATTTTGTACTTTAATTGAGTGCGATAATACGTTCAAATAATGTAATTTCCTTGTATTCTTCCCATGAAACCTGCTGTAGTGCAAGTCTTTAACACAGTAGCATATTCAAATAATCTTTCCCACTATCGTTATGATACTATAGAATAGAACTCGAACTTGGCCGTCATTTCATGTCTACTATAGTGAACAAAATAATAAATTAATTGAAACTTCCATACTCTCTATGAATTTTAAAACCTGTGTACCAGAGACCCTGATAAATTCGACATCCCCGTGAATCGGGAATTCCCAAACTTTTTGGAGTTCACAGGGATTTCAAACTGAAGTTCAGGAGCAGAAGAGCTTTAAGTGTGTAAGCGCAAACACTTGTTCACTTAAATACAAACATATCTTCACTTAAATACAAACATATCTTCTAAACTGATGACAGTAACAGTAGATTTGATAATTTCCTGATTTTTCTACTTTATTATTGTAAACACTACTGAGAAAATTTGGAGGATGGTATTCAGGAAGTAATCTACAGGCTACTAAGAAATGGAAGTCGAAGTGTTAGTTAGCTATAAAATGAAAGTAAATTATGAAATAAAGTGACCCCTCCTGGCAGCCTTGAATCTTAAAACATCGTGCATTGGAACTGAGAGCCCCTGAGATCCTAAACCTTCCACTATTTGACCGAAGAAGAGCTTGAATTTGGTGCTGAGAAGCAGTAAGGGAAACATCCTCAAGAAAAAGCATACTCTCAACCAGCAGAAAAACATGTTCCCGAAGATTTGCAACTATGTGTTTAGAAAAGAAGCACGGGTATTAACACTGTCACTGATACAAATGTTTACTAATTCATAAGAAATCACTATGTATGTACAGTCACCCCAAAAATTGAGTGCTTGGTACTGTGTAAGTTCTACACAGTTACACTTGAACCTAGCATATGTTTGTTGTGTGAATGTACGTGGTTTGTTTAGTCACAAGAGTTGGGAACAAGGGTGCTTTCCTCAGTCCGATTACCTCCGTAAAACTCATGGATTACTTAGTCAACTCATGCAACGTGAAATAATAGATGATCTAACATAAGCACAAACATTTAAGAAAATTTCACATTACCCTCTTCACCTGCGCATACGACCTACAGCTGTTCAGAGACTCGCCAGAAAACATTCAGCCGAGCCTATCAACCTGGCAGAGAGACCTGGAAAAGAGGTTCATGAAGATTTACGCGACGAAAAGCAAGGTTCTGAGATCATGGCTCCGTCCCAAGCAATAGGAGGCATCTTCTGAAGACAAAACCACCCTAATATTTCTAACAGGCCTGTACCTAAGATTCGAATTTAAAAAGTAATATTTCATTTGTATTGCTCAATGACAATGAATCTCGCGGGTCGCGACAGGAATTCTATGCATCAAAGATGAGTTTCTCCGCGAAAGTTTCGAGAAAACTAGTACGTACAAAATATGAAATCAGATCATAATATTCAGGCTTGAAGTCCGATATTTACTAGAGAGAACTGAGCAAAGCCTGTGGATATGTCTGCTGAACAGGAAACACCAGAGTACAGAAGCAAGATTTGTAATAAGTAACGTGTGTTGAAGACGTGATGATGGCAGAAGGAACTTGTGCAGGGGAATGGAGAGGGGAGAATGAGATTATTTTTATGACGGAATAACTGATGAGAAAGATTGATCCTTCTAATTATATTAAAATATATTTTATTTTGTTACTAAAAATGTAGTTTTACCTTACTCCACATCATCCATATGATTATTATTTTCTTTATTATTTTTTTCTCAAGATCATAGTAAACAAATACCCAATCGATCCGTTGAATGAGAAAAATAACAGTGCTCATCTTAAGCCACACACACAAACTACTACTAACTTTAAAACAGACATAGTTAATATACATAAAAGTAATAAAAGAACACCACAATTTATAAACAAAAACAGAAAGAAAAGAACACCACATAATAACCTACCGTCCGGCCAAGTCATCACCCCTGGTGAGAAGAAGGCCACCCTCCCAGTGATGACTCAACCGGCCCTTCCCGTGGAGACCTCCTGAAGGCCCCAAGATCTAACGAGATGACAATGTATTCCTTCGCACCATTCCACTCCTAATCGTACTCCTTGGACATGCAATGAAGTCCGTCAGATACTCCGGATATGTGACCCCCTCAGATAGGGTCACCCAGTAGCCATCCTCAGTGTCTTCATGTCATGTCCAGCATAGTTATATTAGTCTTGGGCCCTTCCCACCCAGACTTCTTACGGGTGAGTCCATCTCACCCTTTCCCCGCTTTCCTTGCCATCTACACCATCATTCCTCCATACTGCTCCCTCACCACCTTTCAACATACATAATAAACGACATAAATACTTAAAAATAAACATATATTACCACCTATGCAATCCCGGAGCAATAATACACCATGCATCCAGCTGTCCTTGTTGACACATCACATTCCATCACCGCCATTGTTATTCTGCTTGACCTACTCCGGATTGCTGAGTCCAGACAACCATACTTCACCAGCCATGTCTGTGTTTATATTATTCCTCTCCTGTTGCAATTTCATCCTTGCTTCATCCTTGCTTAACCATGCTTGATCTAATTCAGTACCAGGCCATACTCTACATTAAATTTACCATCTCGTCCACAAAACCACAAATTGTCAGCTCTCACAATTACATCTAGACCCCTATGTACTACTTCTCTAAAATACAATATAGTTAAAAGATATAACTCTACCATCATTTCTCCAACTCCACATTATAGCAATGAATACACCACACACCCCTCCATCTCCACAATTCCGCCACCCCTAGATTTACATATTACAACAATACATACACCATCATTTCACCCTACTTCTCTCACACCCCATTTCATCATACCACACACACTTCATATTTTTTACCTCTACCATCACCTCAGCCAATACTATAACTTCACTCTTTAATCACTTATTACAACAATAAATACACCACCACTTATTCTATACTTCTCCAGCACCAGATTTCAACATATCCCAAACTTAAATATACCAAATAATACCATTTCTCCACACTACATTCCGACATAAATAATCCATCTAGATACTAAGCCATCTTCTCTTTAAAATACCAAACACTCATATATCATCTCTTCACCAACACCATATTTCAACCTCCACCATCATAACTCTCCTCCCTCTCAACACTCACTTATTTAGCATTAAATAACATACCAACCACAAAAGCTATTACCAACTACCATTCAATACAAATAACTCTCCACAAGTTTTTTCATTATACTTCCAATTACAACATCACTTCTCCATCACCACATTTCAACCTCCACACACCTAACTCTACTCCCTCACAACACTCACATATTTCATCAATGCATAACACTCCACTAACTACACATTGTACATCCCTTTTCAACTTCTGTCATCACTCTAACTCACCCTCCTTCAATCTGCTCTCACATAACTTTTTTACCGCGCATAAATACCTGTTGAACTCATCCCCTCTTTCCCACTGCTGAATAATCCATCTCAGAATTGATTGCTCATCCCCCCTTCCAAATAGTTCCTTCTGCTCAGCACTCAGTAATTTTTGCCTTATCTTACTCGTTTATTCACAATCACTTAATAAGTGAAAATCATCATTTACTGCCCCGCAGAGTATACACACAGTCTTGTCCCTCCCTAGCAGCCACCCCCTATTCCTATGCAATACTAAAATCCACCAAATCATCCCGTACCTTTTTGACCTATCATGGAATCTAATATTCATCCCTACTATCTCCTCTATTTTCGTCAAAACATTCAACGAATTTCTCAGTCTACTTTCTCCTATTAATTTCTGCCTATTTATATCTCTGATCCTCCTTACAAGGATCTTCACCCCTCTAACTTCTGTCTTCGTCCATACCTCCCCCACAGGTGCACTAATCCTATCATCTCCAAATATCCCTTAATTTTATCTAGCCATCCACCCTTATACAAGCTCTTCCTTTGTTGTTCATACGCTGCCTGTAATACCCTCCCACCTTCCTGTCTTTTTAAATTCATCCAGTATCTAACTATTCTTTTCACACCTTCTGATTCTAAATCCTCTCCACACATCAATTCCGCCCCTATATTCGCTGTGCACCTTGGTAAACCCATTATTATCTTTCCAAAACTACTGATAATACTTCTTAATTCCCCTCTTCTCTCATCTAACCCCCATACTTCTACGCCATACAATACCCTCCCATAAATAACCGATCTTAACACTAGCCTCAAAGTATTATAACTAATACTCGGGTATTTGGCTATCAAGTTTCTGACTGAGGCTAGGGCTGCCAAACCCCTGTTTTTCATCCTTCTAATCTCGTCTTTCCACGTTCTTTTACTGTTAAAGATAACACCTAAGTATTCCAACGTTTTAACTTGTTCCAATCTTTCTCCCTGTAGTATCCATTTCCCTTCTATCTTTCTTCCTTTGTTTCCCTGAACTACTAATATTTTGGATTTATTACCATTAATTTTCAAGCCCCATTTCCTCGCAAACAACGACACTGCACTTAGAGCCCTATTCATCCCCCCTGAAGTTAGAGTCATCAATATCACGTCATCAGCAAATATCAGACCCGGTACCTCCAGGCCATTAATTACCGGCACAGCCCAGTTGTTTGCCCCATGCCCCTCCAATATATCGTTAACAAATAAAATAAATAATATAGGCGATAACTTGCAACCTTGCTTTAAACCCACCCTGAACTCTAAGGGTCTACTCAGCCTCTCATCTCCCAATTTTACACAAAACCTGATAACCCCATATATATCCTCTATTGCCTTCAACATCTTGTCTGAAATCCCCAACCTGACTAATTTCTGTATTAGGGCCTCTCTATTCACGTTATCAAACGCTTTCTCAAAATCTATTGCTGCCACATAAACCGTACTTCTGTCCATATTCTTGTACTTTTCTAAGACAATCATCACTATCATTATATTATCCACTGTTCTCTTCTTTTTTCCTAAATCCCCCTTAGAAATCTGTCAATAATTCATTTTCTTCCGCCCACACGCTTAATCTGTTCGCTAACACCCCAGTGTATATTTTACTTAAGGAGTCTAACAGAGATATTCCTCTATAATTATTCACACTGTTCCTACTACCCTTCCCTTTATATATTGGGCATACAATTCCTATTTCCCATTCCTTCGGGTACTTACCTCCCTCATAGATCTTGTTAAATAGTTTAACTATACCCTCTATCATAGTCTCATTTTTGCTAATTTCTTTCCAGAACTTGTTATTTATCCCATTACATCCTCCGGCCGATTTTCCTTTAACTCTACTTATTACTCCCAGGATTTCCTCTCTTGTAATTTCCTTGTCCAGTTCATATATTGCCACTCTCCTATATCTCCAGATTACTTCTTCCCCTTCCCTTCTCCATCTTCCTTCGCCCATCTCCCCCAGTAATTCCTCAAAGTGCCTCACCCATTGAACTTCCTCAATACTCACTCTCTCTATATTCCTTCCACCCTTAATTATTCTATTAATCTTATCCCATACTCTCTCAAGCTTGTTCGACCTACACTCCTTATTTATGGTTTCAATTTGTTCCTTCAGCCACGCCTTTTTTACCTGACAAATTTTCTTTGTATACTCCTTCCTCAAATAACAGAAAGTCTCCCTTTCCTGGCCCCCACCTTTCTTTCTGTATTCTCCTAACACACTCATCACCTTTCTCCTCATTTCTTCACACTCTCTATTAAACCATGCTTCTCCCTCTTTCTTCTTTCTCTTTCCACCTGGCACTTTCTGCACTATCATCATTATCGGATGTAGTAGCAATTCTAAGGCTTTATCAATCTTATTCTCTTCTAATGCACCTTCCCACCCATATTTCAGAAGTTGTACTTCCTCCTTTACTACCCTATCACAATCCCGTCCAACTTCCTCAGTCCATTTGTACTTATTATATCTACTCCCGTGATTATCCTTCGTCCCAGCTTTCTTCCTTGTACCCTTCTCTTCCCCTCTTTTCAACATTACCCACACAGGGAAATGGTGTGACTCAATCCAGTCTCCTACTTCCATTCCCACAATATCCTCAATCACTCCTTCCGAACTTAAGATCATGTCTATCACACTACCACCCTTCTCAGTCACATATGTCAATTTCCCCCCATTGTTACCCTCCATCCATCCATTCAGAATAAACAAATTCCCCACCGTGCACATCTCAAGGAGCTTTTCCCCATTACTGTTTATAATTTTATCCTCAATCCTTCTACTCTTCCGCATACACAATAAATCCTCCCTACTATATACAGGGCTCTGCTCCCCTATTCTCGCATTCCAACCCCCGAATAACAACATATCCTCCTCTCCTGGGAACTTTCCTCTTATTCTACTAATGTCCACCAATAACTCTTCAAAAAATCCTTTATTTGTATATGCTGAACTACTAGGATGGCAGTAAACGAAAGCTAGATTTATATTCTTCCTTTCTCCCTCAACCCCTCCCATATTCAGTCTCAGCCATATAGTTTCTTTCATATCCGTCTCTATATCCTCTACCAAATCACTAATTTCTTCCCTTATTAATACTATCATCCCTCCTGGGGCGCGGCCCTTATTCTTCTCCTTTCTTCTATATTTATATTTTATCACAAACGGCTTCCATGAAATCTCCCTCCCTGAATCCAGCCACGTCTCCAAGAGTGCCACAATATCGAAACTTTCTATTACTTCCCGTACCTTTTCATTCCCTCATTTATTCATTACCCCCTCAATATTCACACATCCTATTTTCCAATATAGTTATAACTTTCCCTCTCTCTCTTCTAAGTCTCCCCCTCTGTTCTTGCTCCTTGTATTTATTCCCCAGAAGTCATTTAAGTTCTTATTTCTTCCTTTACTCATGATTGTTTTACCTTCCTGCTGATCAATCTTCTCAGCACCTCTGTTGCTCACTACACCACTACACTCAGCTCTCCCAGCTTCTTGTTGCTCACTCTTCTTGCCCCCATCACCCGTTTGTTCTTCAGCCTCTCCACTGCACTGTCCGTCCACTGTTCTTTTCTTGTCGTTGTTCATACACTCACTTCCACTTAGCACCTCTCTCTGACTCTCTTGACACTTTTCAGTAATACTTCTGATAATTACACTTCTACCCTCGTTATCTTTCGTTTGCCTATTATCTTTCACTCGTTTATCTTCCCCATTATTCTCTACACTTCCCTTTGCATCTTCATCTTTTTTCATCCTACGTTCCAGGTCCATCAGTCTATCCACGGACCATATTCTCCTCCAGTTGTTGCCTGACACCACTAATTCCTGTCCTCTGATGATTGCGTTCAACCCCTGCTGCCTGGCTCGTATCATGTGTTTTTTAAGAATTCTTTCATTCCTCCACGCTTCAGTTCCCATGTCCCTCCTTATCCATATTTTTCCCTCTGCACGTTACGTGCATTACGCACCACTGTATCAGCCATCAATGTGGAAAATGATAGGCCTATTACCCCTAAATCTTCCCACTCTTGTCACATCATCTATGTCCACTTCTCTGAAATTTATTTTCACTTTCCCCTGAATTATGTCCACTACTTTATAAATTATACTCGTCTTATCTTCCTTCTTCCCCTCTTGCACTCCATATATAAATAGGCATTTATTTCTGAGATTTCGAGTGTTAGCAACTACTTCGGCTTTCAGTTTCGACATCTCCTCTTCTAATCTCCCTATCTCCTCTCTTAATGCTGAAACTTCTGCGCCATTTTTCTCACCTGTGAAGCTGTGTCTTCTGCCTTTTCTTGAAACCACCCCTTCATTTTTTCAAACTCCCTCGTTTGTTCCTTGATCTTGTTCTTGATTTGTTCGAAGGGACATGCCTCCGCGACCACCTCTTTTACGATTTTTTATTGTTTCCATGTCCTTCCAGCTCATATTTCCCCTGGAAGTCGGACCTGGGTTCAGTTCAACTCCACCGATCCAAAGCAATATCAAAATCACCACTGCAGAAAGCATTAATTCTCCTATTTTATCCAGTTATATTTTACATCCTCTTGTCTTCACTTCTTCTTTCTTCTTTCTTCCCTCTCAACCTTCTATGCTCGCCCTATACGGTTCTACATCGATCATTGCCTGTAAGCACCTCGCTGCCTTCCTGCTCTCCGCACTTACACTACCTTCTCCCACTCCAGGGACCCTCCACTCCGTACGTCTGCACTCGCCGGTGGCTCAAGTTGAACTGTGATCCATATGATTAAATATGTCATGTCAGCCATATTTATACCGGGCGGTACAGCTGCCCCTAATTTTCCGCCAAAATATGCAACCAGCTAGGAATCTTGCAACATCTTTCAGCAATTTTATGTATAGTTAGTCCGGTATAGACTTCCCCCGCACAATACAAGAAAGGTACAAGAGGCGGTAACTGAGGCCCATCTCAAAAATACTGTACCATTTTATGGGGAGCGGAGTCCAATACTCCAGTTTTTACTGCACTCTACAAACCATAGCCACTCCTTTAGCTGTCAGTATTGAATTCCACATCTGAATGGTTCAAGAGGCTTTTTCTTTTGACAGATAATGGTAGTCGCGAATTCATAGAAAAATATATTTGTTAAGACCAGTTACAGACATGTCAATTCACCGCCATTTTGTGTAGACTCATCAGATAGAATGATATAAACGTGTTTTTCACAGTATTTTATAATCTATGGCATGAAAATGCTCTACAGTAGATGCCATAGCTTCTTCTTCTTCTTCTCTTCACCTCTTCTTTAACTGTTTCCCCTCCAGGGTCGGTTTTCCCTTGAAGTGATGGATGCCCCTACAAGGGCAGTATCCTGGTGTGTGAGGCTCTTGGTCGTGGGATAAAACTGGGTAGGATGACCAGTACGTCACCCAGGCGGTCTCACCTGCTATACTGAATAGGTGGCTTGTGGGGGATGGAAGGATTTGAAGGGATAGACAAGGAACCGGGAAGGAAACGGCCGTGGCCTTAAGTTAGGTACCTTCCCGGGAAACCACTTCGAGGAAGGAATCGAACCCCTCTCTACTCAGTTGACCTTACGAGGCTGAGTGGACACCGTTCCAGCCCTCGTACCAATTTCCAAATTTCGTGCCAGCTAATCACACTAACGGTTGGATTGATAAACGCGGGGAAAGCTGCGGGCACAAGCTAGTATCTATATAAATAAAGTTGTAGAGGGTACGCTGTCTGTAATTTCGTTAGTTTTGCCAATTGTTCAGATATTTATCCGTTTTAGGTCAACTCAGGACGGAAGAGGTGGTTTTTATTTTTCGTGTCTGTTTGACTGTTTTTTGTCAACCAAACTTCATATTTAGAGTATACTCATCCCAAGGAAGGTTTCGATATGCATACCATTTTAAAATCTTTGCACTGACGGGAGGTGTTTAAGAAAACCAGAACGTCTTTCCCCCATTTCTCTTATACCATTGATTTTCAGTAAACTCCGTGGACCGCATGTGAAACCTATCTTCATTATAAACAACTTTCGTTGTGTTCATAATTTACCTTACTCTTCAAATGACGGAGACATTTACTATTTTCTGCGGTTATCATGCTCTGCATTGAGTGACCGACAGACCGACAACGAACCTACAGGTTACCATGGCAACGTCTCTGATTGCTTGCCAGCAGGGAAGTAACATATTTCCATTTTCCTCATCATTCCTTTAAATTCGTGGTTGTTCTTTGGATAGAAAGCAAGAGAGGCGTCCATCGGCCATTCTGTGGGCTATTGGCGGAATACCGTTGAAGGTTACAACCGTCTTCGATTAGCTTAAGTAATAACACCATTATTCATCTTATCAGTTTATCTAAGAATACCTGAGCCTAAATTTCTCCTCTACTACCACTTTCTTATGTCCGTAACTCACACCAGCATAATTTATTGAGTGGTATTTGATTTTCCAGTACATTCACTTGGTATTTACATATTTGTCGTCACCCGGCTGTCCTCAGTTATATACCATTACCTATTCATTTCAACTTTCTTAACTGTATTATTATCTTCCTTAATTACTCCGTATATATGCGAGTGCTAATCCCAAAAGCTGGACACTCCTTTCTTTGAGGAATTATTCTAAGTTATACAAATGTATAAGTTTTGGCCCGGAAAATATCGAAATATGGATGAAATTTTAAGGAAGGTGCAGACCTTGGTTCGGAATAATTGGTGACAAATCTGTAATTCGAATCACAAATCAGAAAGCAAAATCGCCTTACATTTTGGAGAGATCTACAAATTTGGTCCTATCACATTTTGACGTAAACATAAGGTGTCATAGCTCTAACCATGTAGAACACTAAAAGAGCCGTCTGATGGTGAAGTCCGTTTGTAGATATGTCGTACAGCTCCAAAACAGTAACTTTCCAAATAAAGGTCTGCACTTCTAGACTGTGTCTGGACATTGAGTGTTCTGGCGAAATTTCCGTACAGTTATCCGTTCCAGGTGTAATAATGACCATCTGCATATTTTTTGCTTAGGTGTCTGTTTGTTTCTTTGTCTGTTTGTCTATAACTCGGAAACTATTGGATATATTTCCAGGAAACTTGATATTTAGAATCCACATGTCCTTGGGTAGGTTTCAGGACAAGTATTGTTTCTAAATCCCTGAAATGATTGGGGGTTATACGAAATCGAAACCGTGATTTTGCACTCCCACAAAATATACAAAACTAAACCTAACGAAAATCTACCTGCCTTAATTGAAATTAATTTCCAAACTTTTTCTCTCATGTGCATCATTTCGATACGAGGATTAATAAGGGATATATCATTAACGGACCGTTTTTCTTTACAAGTCCCACCGGACTTAACTCAAGAGTGGGTGCGTGTAAAGCGTATTTCTTACGACTTGAAAACTACTGGAGATTTTTCATCCAAACTTCATATTTAGCATCCACCTGTCCAAAGGTAGGTTTTTACATCCATACCAAGTCAAATTCCTGAAATGGAATTGGGGTTTACTGGGAAACGAAGCAGTGATTTTACTCTCCCACAAAATGTACAAGACCATCCTGACTGAAAATAGACCAATTTTTATTGAAATCCATTTCTAAAAAAAAAATTATTTCCTTTTTTCTACAGGACGAATAATAAGGGAGATATGAGGAATGGTCTGGTTTTGCAGGCTAAATCGAGTGGACATAGCCCAAAAGGAGTTGTATGAGGAGCAGATTGCTTATCTATTTATGTAAGTAAAATCCTAACGACCGTGAGGCTGTGCATTGAATATTATGGCGAAATTTTCGTTCAGCTATCCATTTAGGGGGTAATAATGACCATCTTATTTTTTAGATATAGTTTCCTGAAAGGCCTAAATATTACACCCTTCGCCCAAAATCAAGATTGCGGCACAATCTGCCAGACGGCTCAGAAAATGAAATTAGGCGAAATGATACGATTTAGCCTGGAACCGACAGAAAACTTCCAAGATCTTTAAATTTTTCGCTTTTTATCCCCGAAGAATATCGAAATATGGTAGCAATTTTAATGACGGTGCAGACCTTTGTTTCGAGGTATTTTGCGCTTAAACGGTCAGTCGTATCAGGAAACGGATGGCCCAATCTCAATTCAATTTGGTGTGGTCTACAACTTTGGTCATATGACGTTTCGTCGTATCTCTATTCCTTACATGTAAAATTTGACTCAATTTCTGGATTATACCTACATTTTTCTCTTTGTACACGTATAATTCGTATTTCGAATCACTTATATGAAAGATAGAATCATCTATTTCTACAAGAATATTGACCCACGAAGTATCCGTACGTTAGCCAAATCCTATGTACTCAGCAGTCACATTCGTACACAAAAGTAATGCACTGTGAGACAGCCTTACAAAAATTTCACTCTATTTAAAGTTCCTAACTCAATTTTACCCATAAATAGATGATACAGGCGAAAATATCTTAAGACCAGCCATTTAAATCGCTAAATGAGGCGTCTTACAGTACAATCCGGTTTGACGATATCATGTCGGGCTATAATATTCACTGAAGTCGATTAGTAATGGCGTAGAAAGGGTGTTTTACCCATTATAATAAACATTTTACATCGACAGTGACTCTCAGTAGGATAGCGTTTGCTAATGTAATCATTACCCTCCACATCGAATTTGACTCGCAGTAGGAATTGGATCCTTCTTCAACTCCTATGTAACTAGCGTTAGTAAGAAGGGACTACCATTCTTGATTTGACACGAAAATGCAATTATGTTCAAAACTCCCCTAACCGGTTGTGCATGGGAGTAGGCAAGTGACTTCCAAACATTTTGCCTTTGATACTATGGAGCAAACAATCCAACCATCCTAAGTACAACATTAAAGATACTTCCATAAAAGCCAAGAATCATAACTTGGAGAATCATTTATAACACTTTCTTACTTATCCATTCCGTAGAACTGTATTTTAAGGAGACTTTCGAGAATATAATTCTTCATTTTCACAGTCCTAAATAAGGAACTAAATATCATGATCATTTTTTCAACGAGTATCGCAATTGTTTCGTACACATCACCTACTAAAAATATTTTGCTTGAAAACTACCTTGGGCTGCATTTACCTAAATGCCTTCACAATGTTTCTTTACCAGCAAATTAATACTCGTTATGGTACCTCAAAGTTAACTAAAATTATTTTCGTCGTGTTTGCCGCGGATGCAAAAAAGTATGTCCTTATGATTTGCAATAGTATGGGAAAGTATCAGAAAATATGCAGACGTTTCGCATAATAATACACACAGCAGGTATTTATATAACCATTTATTCAATATTTTCTGCTAGTTTATACATTCCAGAGAAATGTATGCAAATAGCGGAGTTAGAAATCAGAGCAGTACTCCTTCTGGATTTTAGTGGACACGAAGACATCTCCTGCGGTATCTGCAAATACAACAGGACATTCAGAAATTTATAATTTCCTTAAGATATTACATGAAATATACTGAAACAGAATATTTCTGTATACCTTTATTTTCAATGGCAACTTTCAGCTAGTGACAAATATTAATTATTCAGCAGTTTGCAATAAATGTTAAAAATTAAATAACTGGAAAGGAAGTTCAACCTATTCAATACTCAAAAGAAAGAAACGTAGCAATCACATTTCTATTTAAATGGGACCGGTTTCGACCTTAGTCCAGGTCATCATCAGCCATAAAAAACATGTAAAATGTTTATGAATGTTGGAGGTCATTTTTTCACTCTGTTAGGCACAAAGACACGACACCACATTCTGTCCTGCACAAAGTTACAAAACTACTAATCAACATGCGAAGAACAAAAAGGCTTGAATTCGCAGACGAACAGATCTGTAGAAGAAAGCCGCCAGCTCCCGGTGACCAGCGCGGCACATTCAAGGTCACGCGCTGCGGCCAAACACCAAAGTAGAGTGGAGAACGTTTCGAAGGTCAGAACCTGTCACGGCTGCGGGAAGCCAAGTACGTGTATAAAAATATACGATGCCAATTAGTATAACCGAATGAGCACCCGTACTCCAGCTAAAATCTTGGTAAACAGTTGACTTGAAAAAACAATTGTAGAGAGAAGAAAAAATGTAGTAAAAAGCGCAATATCGGAAAACAAATGAAAACTTATATGCACAGTGCGCTATTTAAAAAGAAAAATTTTAGGTTATGATTGAAGTAGTCGAAGTTGGCGCAAGACAAAAATTTTTGAAAGAGGAGAATAAATTAAACGAGGAAGAGTGATAGTGAAATAAGAGAAAGAATAAAAGAAATTGAAGTTAGATGGTAATGAGGAAAGATAAGATAGGGAAATGAAGGAGGGGTAGTTTAAGGTGGGTTAGGAGGGTGGGTTATTGGAGGTAGAAAATGTGGGTGGGAACTATGTAAGACATGGAAAATAGAATTGGGGTTTTGGAATTTGGAATTTTTGAGAAGAAGAATTAGGAAGTCAAAAAGGATATTGGGTTTTTCAGAAATGTCGTTTAAATTGAAATTAGGGTTGAAGTACTGGTCAAGGTGGATAAAGCAATTTTCAGTAATGTTTAAGAGGGGGCCTTTGTTAATGATTTTAAGTATGTTTATGTCATTGTCAATACTGGTGAAACTATGTTTGGAGTCTTGTATGTGCTGTCCTATGGCAGAGAATCTGTTGTATTTAATGGCGTTGACATGTTCAGAGTACCTGATATTGAAGTTGCGGCCAGTTTGTCCGACGTAGGAAGAACTGCAGTTGTTGCATTTAAATCTGTATACACCAGATTTAGAAAAAGCATTCGACTTATTTAGAGATTTAGAGTTGTGTAAGATATCAAGACTTCTATTGTTAGTTCTAAAAGAAATTTTCATATTATGTTTTTTAAAGATATTAGTTATTTTATAAGCATCCTGAGTAAAAGTGAAGGTGGAAAAAGCCGTTGGTTTTATTTTGTCTTTAGATAAAGTGGTTTTTGGACGGTGTTTGAATTTGTTGATGATGCGGTTAATGAAGGAGTTGTTAAAGCCATTAAATTTAGCAATGTTGCGGATGGTGTTTAATTCATTATTTAAATCTTTTTTGGACATAGGGGTGTTGAAGGCACGAAAAATTAAGCTGTTATAAGTAGCACGTTTATGAGCTTGGGGGTGCGAAGAATCTTGTCTTATTGTAGTTGCTGTTTGGGTTGGTTTTCTGAAAATTTTGTAAGATAAAGAAGAAGGATGTCTAGTAATAGTTAGGTCTAGAAAATTAAGAGTTTGGTTGTGTTCAGATTCGAGGGTGAATTTAATGTTAGAGTCTAAGTTGTTGAGATGAAGAAGTGTAGAGGCTGCGTTGGTTGATTCCTCATTTAATATTACCAATGTGTCGTCGACATATCTCGCCCAAAAGAGGATGTTGGAGAAATTATTATTATTATTAATTCTTGTGTTTTCTAAGAAGTCGAGGTAAATTTCAGCAAGAATGCCAGAAGCAGGTGAGCCCATAGCCAAGCCATCTTGTTGATAAATGGTGTTGTCAAAGGTAAAATAATTATTGTTGAGAACTAATTTTAAAATAGACATGAAGTCTTGAATTTCAAGTTTACTTAGGTTACTGAATTTGTTTAGGTTGTTGTTTATAATGTGGTGTCGTGTCTTTGTGCCTAACAGAGTGCAAAACTGACCTCCAACATTCATGTGCATATAAGTTTTCGTTTGTTTTCCGATATTGCGCTTTTTACTACATTCTTTTCTTCTCTCTACAATTGTTTTTTCAAGTCAACTGTTTACCAAGATCTTAGCTGGAGTACGGGTGCTCATTCGGTTATACTAATTGGCATCGTATATTTTTATACACGTACTAGGCTTCCCGCAGCCGTGACAGGTTCTGGACCTTCGAAACGTTCTCCACTCTACTTTGGTGTTTGGCCGCAGCGCGTGACCTTGAGTGTGCCGCGCTGGTCACCGGGAGCTGGCGGCTTTCTTCTACAGATCTTTTCGTCTGCGAATTCAAGCCTTTTTGATCTTCGCATGTTGATTAGTAGTTTTGTAACTTTGTGCAGGACAGAATGTGGTGTCGTGTCTTTGTGCCTAACAGAGTGAAAAACTGACCTCCAACATTCATAAACATTTTACATGTTTTTTATGGCTTATGATGACCTGGACTAAGGTCGAAACCGGTCCCATTTAAATAGAAATGTGATTGCTACGTTTCTTTCTTTTGAGTATTGAATAGGTTGAACTTCCTTTCCAGTTATTTAATTTTTAACATCTATAATTTCAATACGGAACAATGAAATTTTTATCTTTAAATGCACAAGCTAACCAAGCTAAACAAAAAGCCTTCTCTTACATGGGCCTTAAGATCAAGATCGCTAAAATAGGAAAAGACATCGACTTCCTGAAACAATGCATATCCTACAATCTTACCCCCAAATTTCTTCAAAGTTGTACCAGAAAAAACATTTCTTCTCCTCACATGTTAAAAACCCAAAAAATAACCAACAAAATTTGGCTAAAAAACGAAATTCGTTTCTTATACAAGAAAAAATCATTTTTAAACAACAGATTATACGAAACACATCTAGAAATTGCTAATCTTCTCCCGAGTGCACAATGGAACCTCTTCCTAACTCAAGTAGACGATAAATTATTTCATGTACTGTCAATCAAACAACAAACCCTAGAGAAAAAACTCAAAATTCTTAAGAACAACTCTTCTTCACATAAATTCCAGTTTAAGAACTGTAACACACCCTCCAAAACTATTGAACAATTCCATCCTCCCATCGTAAATCTATCTAAAACAACTCTGAGTGATGATGAAAACTCAATCCTTTCGAAGGGCTTCAAACACAATTGGACCAATCTTAACACTTTCAATGTAGCCACCAATTTAATTATTGAATCTGAAATAGCCATTAACAAAATGCCAACAGATGAACAAGATGAAATCAGATATGAAGTAAAAAGGAAACTTGAAAAAATCTTCATTAACAATAACAAAAACACTTCTCTTATTAATAATAATAATAATAATAATAATAATAATAATTTAATTAAAGATAATAAAACCATTTCAGATCTTAAAAAGAAAATCAATGACAATAATCTCATTATCACCAAATCTGATAAAGGCAACACTACTGTCATAATGGATAAAACTGACTACTTAGATAAAACCAAAAACGTTTTCAGTGACTCTTCTTTTTCTATAATAAAAAGAGACCCAACCACAAAAATCCAACGCCTACTCAAACATACTTTAAAAAAAGTTTCCTTTCTCCTCACAGATCAAGAAAAAACTAAACTAATAAACATGAACCCTGGACTACCCACTGCCAAAGCCCTCCCTAAAATTCACAAAACTAACATTCCTATCCGTCCAATTATCAATTACAGACCCCGGTCCCCTATACAAAACACTTCTAAATTCATCCAAACATTTTTACTAAAAAGTTATCGATTTTATCCAACAAATCTATCAAAAACACTTCTGATCTAATCAACAAATTAAAAAATTTTGAAATCCAACCAAATTTTTCTCTCCATTCTTTTGACATTGTCAACATGTACCCTAGTATTCCAATTCCAAAATTATTCCCCATTATAAACAACAACCTAAACATATTCAGTAACCTAAGTAAACTTGAAATTCAAGACTTCATGTCTATTTTAAAATTAGTTCTCAACAATAATTATTTTACCTTTGACAACACCATTTATCAACAAGATGGCTTGGCTATGGGCTCACCTGCTTCTGGCATTCTTGCTGAAATTTACCTCGACTTCTTAGAAAACACAAGAATTAATAATAATAATAATTTCTCCAACATCCTCTTTTGGGCGAGATATGTCGACGACACATTGGTAATATTAAATGAGGAATCAACCAACGCAGACTCTACACTTCTTCATCTCAACAACTTAGACTCTAACATTAAATTCACCCTCGAATCTGAACACAACCAAACTCTTAATTTTCTAGACCTAACTATTACTAGACATCCTTCTTCTTTATCTTACAAAATTTTCAGAAAACCAACCCAAACAGCAACTACAATAAGACAAGATTCTTCGCACCCCCAAGCTCATAAACGTGCTACTTATAACACCTTAATTTTTCGTGCCTTCAACACCCCTATGTCCAAAAAAGATTTAAATAATGAATTAAACACCATCCGCAACATTGCTAAATTTAATGGCTTTAACAACACGTTCATTAACCGCATCATCAAAAAATTCAAACACCGTCCAAAAACCACTTTATCTAAACACACAGTAAAACCAACTGCTTTTTTCACCTTCACTTTTACTCAGGATGCTTATAAAATAACTAATATCTTTAAAAAACATAATATGAAAATTTCTTTTAGAACTAACAATAGAAGTCTTGATATCTTACACAACTCTAAATCTCTAAATAAGTCGAATGCTTTTTCTAAATCTGGTGTATACAGATTTAAATGCAACAACTGCAGTTCTTCCTACATCGGACAAACTGGCCGCAACTTCAATATCAGGTACTCTGAACATGTCAACGCCATTAAATACAACAGATTCTCTGCCATAGGACAGCACATACAAGACTCCAAACATAGTTTCACCAGTATTGACAATGACATAAACATACTTAAAATCATTAACAAAGGCCCCCTCTTAAACATTACTGAAAATTGCTTTATCCACCTTGACCAGTACTTCAACCCTAATTTCAATTTAAACGACATTTCTGAAAAACCCAATATCCTTTTTGACTTCCTAATTCTTCTTCTCAAAAATTCCAAATTCCAAAACCCCAATTCTATTTTCCATGTCTTACATAGTTCCCACCCATATTTTCCACCTCCAATAACCCACCCTCCTAACCCACCTTAAACTACCCCTCCTTCATTTCGCTATCTTATCTTTCCTCATTACCATCTAACTTCAATTTCTTTTATTCTTTCTCTTATTTCACTATCACTCTTCCTCGTTTAATTTATTCTCCTCTTTCAAAAATTTTTGTCTTGCGCCAACTTCGACTACTTCAATCATAACCTAAATTTTTTTTTAAAGTAGCGCACTGTGCACATAAGTTTTCATTTGTTTTCCGATATTGCGCTTTTTACTACATTCTTTTCTTCTCTCTACAATTGTTTTTTCAAGTCAACTGTTTACCAAGATCTTAGCTGGAGTACGGGTGCTCATTCGGTTATACTAATTGGCATCGTATATTTTTATACACGTACTTGGCTTCCCGCAGCCGTGACAGGTTCTGACCTTCGAAACGTTCTCCACTCTACTTTGGTGTTTGGCCGCAGCGCGTGACCTTGAATGTGCCGCGCTGGTCACCGGGAGCTGGCGGCTTTCTTCTACAGATCTGTTCGTCTGCGAATTCAAGCCTTTTTGATCTTCGCATGTTGATTAGTAGTTTTGTAACTTTGTGCAGGACAGAATGTGGTGTCGTGTCTTTGTGCCTAACAGAGTGAGAAACTGACCTCCAACATTCATAAATATTTTACATGTTTTTTATGGCTGATGATGACCTAGACTAAGGTCGAAACCGGTCCCATTTAAATAGAAATGTGATTGCTACGTTTCTTTCTTTTGAGTATTGAATAGGTTGAACTTCCTTTCCAGTTATTTAATTTTTAACATCTATAATTTCAATACGGAACAATGAAATTTTTATCTTTAAATGCACAAGCTAACCAAGCTAAACAAAAAGCCTTCTCTTACATGGGCCTTAAGATCAAGATCGCTAAAATAGGAAAAGACATCGACTTCCTGAAACAATGCATATCCTACAATCTTACCCCCAAATTTCTTCAAAGTTGTACCAGAAAAACATTTCTTCTCCTCACATGTTAAAAACCCAAAAAATAACCAACAAAATTTGGCTAAAAAACGAAATTCGTTTCTTATACAAGAAAAAATCATTTTTAAACAACAGATTATACGAAACACATCTAGAAATTGCTAATCTTCTCCCGAGTGCACAATGGAACCTCTTCCTAACTCAAGTAGACGATAAATTATTTCATGTACTGTCAATCAAACAACAAACCCTAGAGAAAAAACTCAAAATTCTTAAGAACAACTCTTCTTCACATAAATTCCAGTTTAAGAACCGTAACACACCCTCCAAAACTATTGAACAATTCCATCCTCCCATCGTAAATCTATCTAAAACAACTCTGAGTGATGATGAAAACTCAATCCTTTCGAAGGGCTTCAAACACAATTGGCCCAATCTTAACACTTTCAATGTAGCCACCAATTTAATTATTGAATCTGAAATAGCCATTAACAAAATGCCAACAGATGAACAAGATGAAATCAGATATGAAGTAAAAAGGAAACTTGAAAAAATCTTCATTAACAATAACAAAAACACTTCTCTTATTAATAATAATAATAATAATAATAATTTAATTAAAGATAATAAAAAAATTTCAGATCTTAAAAAGAAAATCAATGACAATAATCTCATTATCACCAAATCTGATAAAGGCAACACTACTGTCATAATGGATAAAACTGACTACTTAGATAAAACCAAAAACGTTTTCAGTGACCCTTCTTTTTCTATAATAAAAAGAGACCCAACCACAAAAATCCAACGCCTACTCAAACATACTTTAAAAAAAGTTTCCTTTCTCCTCACAGATCAAGAAAAAACTAAACTAATAAACATGAACCCTGGACTACCCACTGCCAAAGCCCTCCCTAAAATTCACAAAACTAACATTCCTATCCGTCCAATTATCAATTACAGACCCCGGTCCCCTATACAAAACACTTCTAAATTCATCCAAACATTTTTACTAAAAAGTTATCGATTTTATCCAACAAATCTATCAAAAACACTTCTGATCTAATCAACAAATTAAAAAATTTTGAAATCCAACCAAATTTTTCTCTCCATTCTTTTGACATTGTCAACATGTACCCTAGTATTCCAATTCCAAAATTATTCCCCATTATAAACAACAACCTAAACATATTCAGTAACCTAAGTAAACTTGAAATTCAAGACTTCATGTCTATTTTAAAATTAGTTCTCAACAATAATTATTTTACCTTTGACAACACCATTTATCAACAAGATGGCTTGGCTATGGGCTCACCTGCTTCTGGCATTCTTGCTGAAATTTACCTCGACTTCTTAGAAAACACAAGAATTAATAATAATAATAATTTCTCCAACATCCTCTTTTGGGCGAGATATGTCGACGACACATTGGTAATATTAAATGAGGAATCAACCAACGCAGCCTCTACACTTCTTCATCTCAACAACTTAGACTCTAACATTAAATTCACCCTCGAATCTGAACACAACCAAACTCTTAATTTTCTAGACCTAACTATTACTAGACATCCTTCTTCTTTATCTTACAAAATTTTCAGAAAACCAACCCAAACAGCAACTACAATAAGACAAGATTCTTCGCACCCCCAAGCTCATAAACGTGCTACTTATAACAGCTTAATTTTTCGTGCCTTCAATACCCCTATATCCAAAAAAGATTTAAATAATGAATTAAACACCATCCGCAACATTGCTAAATTTAATGGCTTTAACAACTCCTTCATTAACCGCATCATCAACAAATTCAAACACCGTCCAAAAACCACTTTATCTAAAGACACAATAAAACCAACTGCTTTTTCCACCTTCACTTTTACTCAGGATGCTTATAAAATAACTAATATCTTTAAAAAACATAATATGAAAATTTCTTTTAGAACTAACAATAGAAGTCTTGATATCTTACACAACTCTAAATCTCTAAATAAGTCGAATGCTTTTTCTAAATCTGGTGTATACAGATTTAAATGCAACAACTGCAGTTCTTCCTACGTCGGACAAACTGACCGCAACTTCAATATCAGGTACTCTGAACATGTCAACGCCATTAAATACAACAGATTCTCTGCCATAGGACAGCACATACAAGACTCCAAACATAGTTTCACCATTATTGACAATGACATAAACATACTTAAAATCATTAACAAAGGCCCCCTCTTAAACATTACTGAAAATTGCTTTATCCGCCTTGACCAGTACTTCAACCCTAATTTCAATTTAAACGACATTTATGAAAAACTCAATATCCTTTTTGACTTCCTAATTCTTCTTCTCAAAAATTCCAAATTCCAAAACCCCAATTCTATTTTCCATGTCTTACATAGTTCCCACCCACATTTTCTACCTCCAATAACCCACCCTCCTAACCCACCTTAAACTACCCCTCCTTCATTTCCCTATCTTATCTTTCCTCATTACCATCTAACTTCAATTTCTTTTATTCTTTCTCTTATTTCACTATCACTCTTCCTCGTTTAATTTATTCTCCTCTTTCAAAAATTTTTGTCTTGCGCCAACTTCGACTACATTATCATAACCTAATTTTTTTAAATAGCGCACTGTGCATATAAGTTTTCATTTGTTTTCCGATATTGCGCTTTTTACTACATTTTTTCTTCTCTCTACAATTGTTTTTTCAAGTCAACTGTTTACCAAGATTTTAGCTGGAGTACGGGTGCTCATTCGGTTATACTAATTGGTATCGTATATTTTTATACACGTACTTGGCTTCCCGCAGCCGTGACAGGTTCTGGACCTTCGAAACGTTCTCCACTCTACTTTGGTGTTTGGTTGCAGCGCGTGACCTTGAGTGTGCCGCGCTGGTCACCGGGAGATTGGCGGCTTTCTTCTACAGATCTGTTCGTCTGCGAATTCAAGCCTTTTTGATCTTCGCATGTTGATTAGTAGTTTTGTAACTTTGTGCAGGACAGAATGTGGTGTCGTGTCTTTGTGCCTAACAGAGTGAGAAACTGACCTCCAACATTCATAAACATTTTACATGTTTTTTATGGCTGATGATGACCTAGACTAAGGTCGAAACCGGTCCCATTTAAATAGAAATGTGATTGCTACGTTTCTTTCTTTTGAGTATTGAATAGGTTGAACTTCCTTTCCAGTTATTTAATTTTTAACATCTATAATTTCAATACGGAACAATGAAATTTTTATCTTTAAATGCACAAGCTAACCAAGCTAAACAAAAAGCCTTCTCTTACATGGGCCTTAAGATCAAGATCGCTAAAATAGGAAAAGACATCGACTTCCTGAAACAATGCATATCCTACAATCTTACCCCCAAATTTCTTCAAAGTTGTACCAGAAAAAACATTTCTTCTCCTCACATGTTAAAAACCCAAAAAATAACCAACAAAATTTGGCTAAAAAACGAAATTCGTTTCTTATACAAGAAAAAATCATTTTTAAACAACAGATTATACGAAACACATCTAGAAATTGCTAATCTTCTCCCGAGTGCACAATGGAACCTCTTCCTAACTCAAGTAGACGATAAATTATTTCATGTACTGTCAATCAAACAACAAACCCTAGAGAAAAAACTCAAAATTCTTAAGAACAACTCTTCTTCACATAAATTCCAGTTTAAGAACCGTAACACACCCTCCAAAACTATTGAACAATTCCATCCTTCCATCGTAAATCTATCTAAAACAACTCTGAGTGATGATGAAAACTCAATCCTTTCGAAGGGCTTCAAACACAATTGGCCCAATCTTAACACTTTCAATGTAGCCACCAATTTAATTATTGAATCTGAAATAGCCATTAACAAAATGCCAACAGATGAACAAGATGAAATCAGATATGAAGTAAAAAGGAAACTTGAAAAAATCTTCATTAACAATAACAAAAACACTTCTCTTAATAATAATAATAATAATAATAATAATAATAATAATAATAATAATTTAATTAAAGGTAATAAAACCATTTCAGATCTTAAAAAGAAAATCAATGACAATAATCTCATTATCACCAAATCTGATAAAGGCAACACTACTGTCATAATGGATAAAACTGACTACTTAGATAAAACCAAAAACGTTTTCAGTGACCCTTCTTTTTCTATAATAAAAAGAGACCCAACCACAAAAATCCAACGCCTACTCAAACATACTTTAAAAAAAGTTTCCTTTCTCCTCACAGATCAAGAAAAAACTAAACTAATAAACATGAACCCTGGACTACCCACTGCCAAAGCCCTCCCTAAAATTCACAAAACTAACATTCCTATCCGTCCAATTATCAATTACAGACCCCGGTCCCCTATACAAAACACTTCTAAATTCATCCAAACATTTTTACTAAAAAGTTATCGATTTTATCCAACAAATCTATCAAAAACACTTCTGATCTAATCAACAAATTAAAAAATTTTGAAATCCAACCAAATTTTTCTCTCCATTCTTTTGACATTGTCAACATGTACCCTAGTATTCCAATTCAAAAATTATTCCCCATTATAAACAACAACCTAAACATATTCAGTAACCTAAGTAAACTTGAAATTCAAGACTTCATGTCTATTTTAAAATTAGTTCTCAACAATAATTATTTTACCTTTGACAACATCATTTATCAACAAGATGGCTTGGCTATGGGCTCACCTGCTTCTGGCATTCTTGCTGAAATTTACCTCGACTTCTTAGAAAACACAAGAATTAATAATAATAATAATTTCTCCAACATCCTCTTTTGGGCGAGATATGTCGACGACACATTGGTAATATTAAATGAGGAATCAACCAACGCAGCCTCTACACTTCTTCATCTCAACAACTTAGACTCTAACATTAAATTCACCCTCGAATCTGAACACAACCAAACTCTTAATTTTCTAGACCTAACTATTACTAGACATCCTTCTTCTTTATCTTACAAAATTTTCAGAAAACCAACCCAAACAGCAACTACAATAAGACAAGATTCTTCGCACCCCCAAGCTCATAAACGTGCTACTCATAACAGCTTAATTTTTCGTGCCTTCAATACCCCTATGTCCAAAAAAGATTTAAATAATGAATTAAACACCATCCGCAACATTGCTAAATTTAATGGCTTTAACAACTCCTTCATTAACCGCATCATCAACAAATTCAAACACCGTCCAAAAACCACTTTATCTAAAGACACAATAAAACCAACTGCTTTTTCCACCTTCACTTTTACTCAGGATGCTTATAAAATAACTAATATCTTTAAAAAACATAATATGAAAATTTCTTTTAGAACTAACAATAGAAGTCTTGATATCTTACACAACTCTAAATCTCTAAATAAGTCGAATGCTTTTTCTAAATGTGGTGTATACAGATTTAAATGCAACAATTGCAGTTCTCCCTACGTCGGACAAACTGGCCGCAACTTCAATATCAGGTACTCTGAACATGTCAACGCCATTAAATACAACAGATTCTCTGCCATAGGACAGCACATACAAGACTCCAAACATAGTTTCACCATTATTGACAATGACATAAACATACTTAAAATCATTAACAAAGGCCCCCTCTTAAACATTACTGAAAATTGCTTTATCCACCTTGACCAGTACTTCAACCCTAATTTCAATTTAAACGACATTTATGAAAAACTCAATATCCTTTTTGACTTCCTAATTCTTCTTCTCAAAAATTCCAAATTCCAAAACCCCAATTCTATTTTCCATGTCTTACATAGTTCCCACCCACATTTTCTACCTCCAATAACCCACCCTCCTAACCCACCTTAAACTACCCCTCCTTCATTTCCCTATCTTATCTTTCCTCATTACCATCTAACTTCAATTTCTTTTATTCTTTCTCTTATTTCACTATCACTCTTCCTCGTTTAATTTATTCTCCTCTTTCAAAAATTTTTGTCTTGCGCCAACTTCGACTACATTATCATAACCTAATTTTTTTTTAAATAGCGCACTGTGCATATAAGTTTTCATTTGTTTTCCGATATTGCGCTTTTTACTACATTTTTTCTTCTCTCTACAATTGTTTTTTCAAGTCAACTGTTTACCAAGATCTAAGCTGGAGTACGGGTGCTCATTCGGTTATACTAATTGGCATCGTATATTTTTATACACGTACTTGGCTTCCCGCAGCCGTGACAGGTTCTGGACCTTCGAAACGTTCTCCACTCTACTTTGGTGTTTGGTTGCAGCGCGTGACCTTGAGTGTGCCGCGCTGGTCACCGGGAGCTGGCGGCTTTCTTCTACAGATCTGTTCGTCTGCGAATTCAAGCCTTTTTGATCTTCGCATGTTGATTAGTAGTTTTGTAACTTTGTGCAGGACAGAATGTGGTGTCGTGTCTTTGTGCCTAACACAGTGAGAAACTGACCTCCAACATTCATAAACATTTTACATGTTTTTTATGGCTGATGATGACCTAGACTAAGGTCGAAACCGGTCCCATTTAAATAGAAATGTGATTGCTACGTTTCTTTCTTTTGAGTATTGAATAGGTTGAACTTCCTTTCCAGTTATTTAATTTTTAACATCTATAATTTCAATACGGAACCATGAAATTTTTATCTTTAAATGCAGTTTGCAATAAGTTTGATACGTTTGCATATTAATTACCACCTAGCAGATCCTTCAGAAGAAGGAGCAATTATACTTCTGTGTGTTAAGGAAATCTAATTTAGTCTGTGAATTAATCGCTGAATATCATCACAAAGCATTTGAACATGTTCAACGTACTGGGTACTCCGGAATTTGTACAATGGGTGGTCTACCTGGTTCGTTGTAGGATCTCTTATTGTGATGTACGAAATGAATACACACAACTTAAAATAACTGCAAGATCACGAGACAACCTGGTGGTATATTTTGTATGCACTTCGTGCTTGCTCAGAAAGCAAAGAGCTCTATCTCGTGAACATTCAGTGTCGAAAATTCAGGTACTGGTATGCGACGGCCACGTTATATGAATGACTGTTTATATGCTGATCGTAGTATGTTTCGGAATGGAGAGGAAAGACTAATCAGCATGTTGCTATTCATGTGGTAACTAGACCATTGGGGACACGGAAATAACACCCGCACTGATGTGGTTAGAAAGGCTGCTGACGTCGAAACTCATGTAAGTACTACAGCTTTGTATGCACATTGGGAATTCACCTTGTTAAGATGCATGTAATTATTAAAATGCCGTCCATTCAAACACAGATGTCAGGTACGTACAACCAGATGACCAGGCCCGAGGGGGAGAGTTAGTGTGATTGGATTGACTGACAAGCGAGATGCGTACACGTGAGCATATATTGCGCTTTTACTCAAATTTTATAGACTATTGTTTCTCAAATTTACGTCTGTAGAGTCTCCTGTTGTTTTTTAATACAAGGTTAAGCCTCCATAATCATCCGACTTAACTCCCATGGGATCTTATGGGTTTAATTGCACGATTAAATTTATGTTCAGCGTCGAAAAATTCGACAGAGCATCCCGGGTGCGATTCCTGGTCTAGACAGGTATTTTAATAGTTTGATCAATTTTCTGACACATGTATATGTAGTCCTTGACTTCTCTTCATTTATGCGCAACACACCACACTACCAACCAGCATGGAAAAAGACAAAGTGAATAAATCGCTCCACGTCGGATAAGACATGGCCCAATGGCTATGTGCGACAGAGTTCACAACCTCAACAGGATTTGGGAAAAGTATTTGGAGGAGAAGAAGATTCGTACGACCAAATTTATGTTGCATTGTCTGAAGAATGGGAAGACTTTATGCATAAACTTGTTGCAACAACTTTCTCATGTCCAGGATTAATGGGAATGCGGAGAGCGTACTGAAGTGATTAGCATTGAGTTTGGCTACCTTTAACATTTCTTATGATGAAACTTGCGGCAATAGTTGTATATACGAGGGCATTTTCAAAACTTCTGCACAGGACCCACGAGTGTTCGTAACAGTGGAACGATTCCCACGTTCGTAGCGTCAGTTGTGAGCCGGACTATGAGCTATCATCACGTGCTTCCAGTGTTATAATACTGTGTGCTTTGAGTGAGAAAATCTAATTTTAAACGGAAGGGGAACATAACTCAATTAAAATCTCACGTGGTGACCAGCGTCAACAATCAAATTTGAAAGTATGTAAGGAAAAAACACCTTCCGAATTTCACAACATTCTAGTTGAAATTTTTGAGTATAATGTACTGAACCGAAGTACAACGTCGCTGTGGGCTTCCCGTTTCTCAGAACGCCGGGCAATTACTGAAGAAAACTCCAGGAGTGGGCGTATAACTGTAACAGACTACACTTCCGCAGTAATTATTAATAGAATTAGGAGGGAGGGAAAGGGGAAGGTGGTAGTGTTTCACGTTGATATCAACAACGTAAGGCAAGCAAGTATAAGTACCAACATAGGTAGAGATGTATGGAATCTGGTAAATGAAGCGCGGACGAAGTTTAAGGAAGCGGAGGTAGTGATCAGTATAATACAGTGTAGGAGAGATACTGACTGGAAGGTCATTGGGAATTTAAATCAGACTATAGAGTGAGTATGTGGGAAACTGCGAGTGAGATTTCTAGATCCTAATGGGTGGGTAGGAGACAGGGATCTGCGCTCAGATGGTTTTTACTTATGAAGTTAGGAAATATGTTTATAAGTGTTATTAGGGGGTACATTCAGGCAAACGGGGAGGGCTAGGGAGCGGTGATAAGGGAACAGGAACCTAGAAGTCAGGTAGTGATGACATAAAAATGTTAGTGACCAACTGCGGAAGTGTTGTAAGTAAATGAATAGAATTAAGTAATTGAATAGATATACACTTACCACATATTATAATAGGAGTTGAATCATGGCTGAGAAATGGTACAATGTAGGTATGGAGAAAAGTTCTCACGGAACTGGAATGTGTATCGTAAAAATAGTACAGGAATGGTAGGAGGGGGAGGTACTCATTCTCGTGAAAGAAGAATTTATAAGCTACGAAAAATTAAAGATGGCAAACATGAAATTCTAGGTGTAAGGCTCTTTTTTAGAGATAATATGCAACTCGATGTTTCTGGAGTGTACAAACTGGGAACGTTTAGCACTGACGCTGACTCGGAATTATTTGATAAAATAATCTGCTATGTGGGAAACGATAAGAAACGGAATGTGATTGTAGCGGGTGATCTCAATTTACCAAATGTACATTGGGAAGGTAATGCGAACGACAGGAAGCATGACCAACAAATGGCCAATGCGTTAATATGGGAAGGACACCTGATTCATGAAATGATACAAATAACTAGAGGGAAGAATGTTTTTGACGTGGTGCTGCTAAAACCAGATGAGCACTATATAGAAACACAAGTAATAGACAGCATAAGTGATCATGAAGCCGTTTTTGTGGTTGTTAAAATTTAATATGTTAGGAAGGAATATCATAAAAGTAGCACTATGAGGCAGTACCATATGGTTGATGAAATAGGATGAGGGAGTTTTTAAAAAGTAACTATTATCTGTGAAAAACTGCAAATAAAAATGTAAACGTGCTCTGGGGTGTGTTTAAAGCAACTGATAAGGAATGTGTAAACTGGTTTTTACATTTCAAAGTGGTAAGGAATGGTAAATACCCACTGTATTATACCTTAACAGAGAAAGTAAAGTGACTAGGAAAGACATGCAGGTTGGAAAGAAATAGAGTTTGAAATGGCTTATGAAGTGAGGAGAAATTTAATGAAGTAACTAGGAAATTGAATCTAGCAAAGAAGTCAACTAAGAGGTAACATGATGGCATGCATAATTAGCAGCCGTAAAACTGTTATTAGAATATGGAAGTGAATGTTCATTTACCCCAAGGCATAAACAGGTTCCAAGAAGGATATTCCAGGAATCATTAATGAACAAGGGGAGTGTGCGTGCGACGATCAACAAAAGGCGGAATTGTTCAGTCAGCAGTACGTAAAGATTGCAGGTTACAAGGATAATGTCCAGATAGAAGAGGTGACTAATACTAATGAAGTATTAATATTTACCTATGATAACAAGAATAATTAATAAGATACAAAGTATGCAAACTAGAAAAGTAGGAGGATTTGATAAGTTTTCGGACTATATGTTAAAAATACAATGGGTTGAGATATATCACCATATTTGATGTACATTTTTGGTTATTGTTTGGATGAAGGAGCTATACCAAACGAATGGAGAACTGTTATAGTAGCCCCTGTGTATAAAGCAAAGAGTGCTAGACATAAAGCAAAAGATTACAGCCCAGTACGTTTGACATGCATTGCATGTAAGCATTGGGAAAGCATTCTTTCATTTCTATTAGACATGTTTGCGAAACTAATAACTGGTTCTATAGAAGGCAGTTCGGGTTTAGGAAAGGTTATTCCACTAAAACTCAACTTGTAGGATTCCAGCAAGGTATAGCAGATATCTTGGATTCGGAGGTCAAATGGCCTGTATCGCGATTGGCTTATCCAAATCATTTGATAGTTTATACCATGGGAAACTACTGTCAAAAATGAGTGCAATTGGAATAGACAAAAGAGTGATTGAATGGGGGGCTATATTTCTAGAAAACAGATCTCAGATAATTAGAGTAGAAGAATCTTTATTTGACCGTGTAATAATTAAGAGGGGAATTCCTCAAGGAGTACTTGTTAAACTTTTTTGTTTTCTTATATATATAAATGATATGAAGTGGAATCAGAGTTAAGGGTTTTCTGGAATTATGTTATTCTCTATGGAGTAATAAATAAGTTACAAGTTTGTGACAATTTGCAAAAAGACCTCGATAATTTTGTGAGATGGACAGTAGGCAATGGTATGATGATAAACGGGGTTAAAAGCCAGGTTGTAAGTTTCACAAATACGAAAAGACTTTTCATTTCTAATTACTGCGCTGATGAGTAGACAGCTCTTTTTGGGGATCATTGTAAGTTCCCGGGTATTAATAGGGTCTATAAGGAAAGACCTTCACTGGGGTATTCACATAAATGGGATTGTAGGTAAAGGGTACAGATCACTGCACTTGGTTATGAGGGTATTTAGTGGTTGTAGTAAGGATATAAACAAGAGGGCATATACGTCTCTGGTAAGACCACAACTAGAGTATGATTCTAATGTATGGGACCCACACCAGGGTTACTTTATTCAAGAAATGGAAAGAAAACGAAGACAAGCTGCTGGATGATCTCGGGGAGATTTCCGACTAAAGAGTAGCGTACAATAATGTTGCAAGAGTTGGGTGAGAGGAGACGAGCTGCTCGACTAAGTGGTATGTTCCGGGATGTCGATGGAGAGACAGCGTGGAATGACGTTAGTAGAAGAATAAATTTGAGTGGTGTCTTCAAAAGTAGGAAGGGTCACAATATGAAAATATACTAGGAATTCAACAGGACAAGTTGGAGAAAATATTATTTTATGGGAAGGGGAGCAACCTTACAAGAGAGTTGTTCAATAAATTTCCAATTCCTTCGCAATCAGTTAAGAAATGCTAGGGAAACAACAGACATAGGATCTGCCACGAGGGCTACTGCACTAAACGCAGATCAGTTGTGATTGATTGATTGATTGATTGATTGATTGATTGATTGATTGATTGATTGATTGATTGATTGATTGATTGATTGATTGATTGATTGATTGATTGATTGATTGATTGATTGATTGATTGATTGATTGATTGATTGATTGATTGATTGATTGATTGATTGATTGATTGATTGATTGATTGATTGATTGATTGATTGATTGATTGATTGATTGATTGATTGATTGATTGATTGATTGATTGATTGATTGATTGATTGATTGATTGATTGATTGATTGATTGATTGATTGATTGATTGATTGATTGACAACATTTTACAAGAAAATCGACGAAAACATGCAGATAAATTCCTAATGAAGCAAACACATTTGTCCCTTCGGTGTTCAGAATCATAACCGAGAAATCTGTGGAAAGAAATGTCGGTGCTAAATGGATTCCTCAACTTCCGAGTGAAGAGCAAAAACCAAATCGCAGGAGATGCGCACAACAATTCCTTCAACGCTACGAGACAGGGAAAGGTCATTTGTTGAACAGTATCGTTCTCCCAGATGAAGCATGGCTTTGAGATTTCGGGCCAGAATTGAAGTCTCAATCGTTCCACTGGAATCACTGACTCTAATCGGCCAAATATGCCATGACCATCATTCCAAAGTCAAGCTGATGATGTTTCTGGCTTATGACACGAATGAAGTGATAGCATCATATAGTCTGCCCTAGGGAACCAGTGTAACAGGGAGATACTACACGGAATTTCTGCAAAAAAGGTTTTGCAGCCAACGATTCTCCAAGGAACATCCGACAGATTCCACAGCTGAAGTGCTCAGTCTTCATGATTATTTATGACCGAATACTCCAAACCAACACGATTAGTTTTGGTGAAATGTGAATGGTAAGTCATTCCCGAACTTCACTACCGTCCTGAGATGAACCCATCAGACTTTGATGTTTCCAAAACTCAGGAAAGCACTCTGAGGGCAAACGTATACAAACCATTGAGGAGGCCTCTGATGCCAGTGACCCGAATAAGCATACAGATCAAAGTTATGGCGTCCTAATGTAAATAGAAGAGTTGAGAGAATGCCGGGCAGCTATTACTGAGAAGAATGGAGATCTGATTGAAGGCCTGTAAATTCATCTTGTAAAATAAATGTCAACCATAATTTTACGGTGTGCAAATTTTTGACCTTAAGAGAAATTTATAGTAAGTCTCTTCCATACGAATGAACGCACCCTGTGATGCAATTCACAGTACTGCAGAGTGTGTGCCTCCGAGGTACAACAGAACACAGAGCGGACTATGTGTATAAAGCACCCAGTGCTGTGACTGTTTACATTCAGATCTTTTGCATTCATAACACATGTTATAGTAGTATCTTTTCTCAAATGTAAACTTATAACTGAACGGAGGCTAAGAGCCCAGTTGATAAATAGTTTACAACATTTCTTTGTTCATTTGAATGATTTCGTTCGTCATGCAGTGTCAAGTTAAACCATATCACCGTCCAAGTCTCTAAATGTCATATCCATGTAAGATAATACGGCGAGTCACAGCTTTTCCGAAACACTTAATGTTACTTTCAGATTGCTGTACTGAGCACTGACAGACCATGTTTCCAGAATGGAGGTTCCTCAAAATCATTACTTCTTCAGGACAATCATCGACTAAACAAGTTCACGTGAAATCATGCCGCAGGAGGATGCACTATTTGCAAATTGTTTTTACTTCGGTTTTATGGAGAACGAGAAACTTATATACTCTCCAAAGATGGTTTAACACGAGAAGATCAGAATAGGAGAATAAATGAAATACTACCTACATAATGAAACGGCAAGACCTCCCCATGATAACCCTGAGAAAAGAGATGAAAGAGAATAATTCTCGGAAAATAAATACTGTTAAATATACTTCACCGCTGCTCTATACGTCCTCAATATGCTAATCAACGAGGACCAATGCAAAGCGGTATATGAAACGCGAAGCTAAAGAAGAAAGTAATTCTGACATCATTAAAGGTAAATTAAAAAATGTATCATAAGGGCAAATAATCATATAGTCACCTGAGAAACTCAGGAGATTATTTACGTAAATACGTACCTTGCAGAACTACTCATTGGAAACAACTTCACACAGCATAAGGTTGCACGCCCAACCCCGCCCATTCGGAAGACAATGGCACCGGTTGCAAGGATCATTACTGCGAGGTGTCCCTGGAACGCACGTCTGCGGGAATTCGCGAAGATCTGAAACAAAAAATGAGAGAAATTTAAATGTTAACTTCGTGTGGCTACTACTATCCTGGTGCAGCCTTAAGGCAGACGAGGGTCGGAAACATCCGTCGTGAATGAGAAGCTGCGTGTTATTGTAGTGCGCTGTGTGCTGTGCCAGTACCTGAGATTTTGGGATAATAAAATTACCCAGTCACCGCGCCTGGGGAATTTCACGACTTCGATTGTTTTCGATTGCAAGAAGCCTTTATACTCTTACTTAAATTGTTCTGATGCATTACTTTCCATTGCTCACACCCATACTGCTGGTCCGTACAACAGCACAGGTAGTATTGATCCTTTACAAATTACATTAAAAGCCACATGCTTAAGCTACCAAACTATTTGTTCTTATTTCGACAATAAGTGAAAAATACACGGCTCTTCTGAGACACTTGGCATATCTGATTTTGAAATTAAGTTTACAGTCAGAAATTATCCGCAGTTAATTCATCCTCTTGACTTGCTCCAAGTCGCATTATTGTGAACGATTTAAAAAAATACTTTTTGGTGGTTTTCTCGTCGTTATGGGCCTAGTCTTTGACTTCTGTTTATTGAAATTAATGTCGATACACTATCCCACGCTGCTAAATTGTTTATTTCCAATTTCGTGTAGCATCGCGTTTGTTTCATGGTTTCCTCTGTGATGATCAGCGAAAAGTACAGCTTATGATCTTTTTGTAAATTCAGGCACCGATTTCAAAACAACAGAAGTGCATATCTGTTTGGAAAAGTGTATATAACTTCCGTGTATTAATAACCAAGGAAACTGCGCGGCATCGTGCTCCTGCATTCCGGACATGCTTGCACACGGACACTTAAACATTTTCACCCGATAACTTCAGGTGTCAAAATCAATGAAAAACCACTCTATACGAGATAATGTTAAACACACACTAAACACTGCAGGCTGAACTTGCTCAGCTCTGCATTACTACTGTGACAAGAAATGACGTACCTTGAGATGAAACAAGTGCAAACAGCGCGCAACAGACAATTGCTGTCAGAATTTTTTTTGCCATGGTTTAATCTTGTAAACCACCTTGTTGACTATGAAATGAGGGTAAATATTTCACATTTAAATACTCATCCTTTATCACCGTTCCTTCTCCATCAGCCACCTGTAGATTGTTTCTACCCAATTTATGACCTTAATTACTTAGTAATTTTTTCTTCGTGGGTTAGGCTAATGGCTTCTTCCGACCTCAGATATTATTCCATACCTTAATAGGACGACAGAAATGTCTCTTTTCCCCGTATTATGGTATTCCAGGCAAGTTTTGGAATTATGTTGTTATACACCCTCAGAACGTGGTTTCTAAAATTTATCCTGTTTTGGAATATTCCTTCATTCACTGGGACTTTAATGTTGTCTGATCTTTTCATTTCGTATTTTATCTTTTAGAGAGTATACTTTCAATGTTTTTACGAATCTCATTTCAGATAATTGTATTTTATTCCTGTAGCTTCTTTTACCCACCCTGCCTCACTTCCACAGAACGAAGAATAGAATTAAAGTTGAGTATCTGCTCTTACTTTTCCTTTCAGTGTTCGACGAGTTGTCCCACACGTATGTTGAAATATGTTGAATTCGGTAGAGTTTCGTCTTCACCACTCCACCTTCATTAAAAGATGTTTCACACCAAGGTAGTCCGGCTCCATAGCTAAATGGTCATCGTGCTGACCTTTGATCACAGGAGTCCCGGGTTCAATTCTCGCCATGGTCGGGAATTTTTAACCATAATTGATTAATTTCGTTGGCACGGGGGCTGGGTGTATGTGTCGTCTTCATCATCATTTCATCCTCATCACAACGTGCAGGTCGTCTACGGGAGTCATATCGAAAGATCTGTACCTGGTGAGCCGAACTTATCCTCGGATACTCCCGGCACCAACAGCCATACGCCATTTCATTTTTACAACCAAGGTACATAACATTTGAGATTTCTTCTACTGCCCTTGCAATGCCACAACTTTGGTTTTCGTTGTGGATAGCCGAAGATTATAATATTTACAAATGGTGTTTAACTTATGTATTAATTTCTGCACTTTATCTTCATCATCCTACAGGCTAAAATTTCGATGTGAAAAATCTATGTAGTTGGCCGAGCGCAATGTAGGCCATAACGAAATATTTAGGCCAAAAGGCCTCCAATAAATTATTATCCTGTGTTTAATGTCGCGTTTAAAATAGCACTTACACCTTTACTTTTAAATGTTGCAAAAGTCGTAATGCCAATTTCTGTCGATACGATTTAATATCAAGTTTTATACAATTCATGAAAATACACGTTCTCTTCTCGTGTCAGAAGCAAATACAGCTTCTAATCTGTACATTAAGAGTCAATTAAGAATCGGGCCTGGCGCAGATCTCGGCGAAACGCCAACGGAAGCAAAGTTGGTAGCCTTCTTGAATGAATGATTATCATATTATCACAAATAAAATCAAGAAATTGTCACTTAAGAGGTAATTTAAACTACAATAGTGGCTAAGACGAAAGCAACATTACTCTGAATATTGGTATGTGCTGCCGTAAAATTACATTAGCAACAGTGAATGAAGGGATTGCTACTAAGAAAGAAAAACGGTAAGACATGAACTCACTGTGAATAAACGTGATTGAAAATGGTGAATGAAAAAATAAAACGCACTTCCCTCAACGCGTTATTTGACCAACAACACACATTTAGCTGCGGGATGGCAGACCATGACTCGAATGGTTTGCCATTCATTGAAAATAGTGAGAAAATATTAATATAACTGTGTGAAGGGTAAGCATATTCTAAGTATATTTGAATGGGTGCAGTATTTATAACGCAATCCTAAAAGTAAGGAATACAATTTAAATAGCAATACGGCTTATGTCCAAAGAATGGTATTATATCCCTGCATACTGTTTGTGTAATTGCAGTAATATCTCATACTGCAAAATACAAGGTGTTTTCACCTAAAAATTGATCACATCACTATGGATGCGGCTGGATATATTTAATCCCCACAAAACAGCTTCAAAACACATTATGTCTAAGAAATATTTTGAGAACCATCTGTTTTAAAAGTCGTTGTCTCTAGATCTTGTAGCATTAAAAAGATACTACGCAACAGTACCAATCAGAATTAATAGCCACATAAGTTTAAACATTATGGAAAGAATTTAGGGTTACTGAAAAATTAATTCCTATGCACATAGCGACTTCTGCCACTACACGACTCATAATGCCGGTGTACCTTCCAATATCCCAAAGCGAAATATTTCAACTTAAATTATTGACCGGAAAATTTCTGTCGTCTAGAGTTGAAAACAATGCGGAGGATTTTTGAAAAATCGCATTCTTAAATATGTTTGCTGCAAGTCAATATTTCTACGAAATCCACACACAGCTGTGTTTGCCAGTGCAGCGATGATGTACTAAAAGTTGTGTTCGACCATCCGAAAAGTTAGTACCTTTTTGAAATCGGCAAATAGCCTCTTACGAAGCAGTTTTTCGTAGCATTGCATATTATAATTGAGTGTGATAATACATTCAAATAATACAACTTTTTTCTAGTTTTATCCTGAAACCGTGTGTAGGATAAGTCCGTAACATGGTATAATATTTAAATCGTCTTCTCCCACTATCGTTAAGATAATAAAGAATGGAACTCGAATACTGGCCGTCTTTTCATGGCTTATAGAGTGAATTTAGCAATAAATTGATTCGATATTACCGGACTCTCTAGTAATTTTACCAGAGATCCTGAGAAATTCGAGCCCTCTCTCGCGATTCGAGAATCCCCAAAATTTATGTAGTTGACCGAGCTAAAATCAGAGCTTTCAAATTGAAGTTCAGGAGCAGAACAGCTTTAAGTATACAAGCGTAAACACTTGTTCACTTAAATAGAAACATATATTCCAAATCGATGACAATAATAGAGGATTAATAATTTCCTGAAATTTCTAATTAATTTTCGTAAACACTGCCGAGAAAGTTTGGAGGGTGGTATTCTGTAGATAATCTATAGCTTATTAGGAAACTGAATTCGAAGTGTTGGTTAGGTACAAAATTAAATGGAAGCATGAAGTAATGAGACAAATCCTGGCAGTATGGAAACTTAAAACAATGTGCAGCGGAACTGATAGCCCCAGAGATCCTTAACCTTCCCTTAATGTGACCAAAGAAGGACTTGAATTTGGCGCTGAGAAGCAGCACGAGACAAATCACCAAGCATAAGCATTTTCTGAACCAGTCGCAAAACATGGTTCTGAAGATTTGCAACCAAGTGATTAGAAAACAAGTACGTGTACTGACACTGTCACTGATAAAAATGTGTAATAATTGATAGGAATTAACTATGAATGTACAGACACTCCAGAAATTGTGCAATTTCTTCACAGATACACTTGGGCCTAAGATGAAATATTTGTCTCAACAGGGTTTGTATCTGAAGTGGAGGTGAACGATTATTATTTAATGACTGATAAAATATTAAATTGTAGGGGCGTACAATACCACGCGCTCATTTTTACTCTTCTGAGAAAATACACGGTTCATTTCTTACTGAATTATTTTCGGCCCTTCCGTCTGAAAATGCATTTGACCTGGCACAACTTGTTTTTAATAATTCTGTTATGTAGCACGTCCTCTCCGGTGATATTATCATTTATCGAAATATAATTTTCTTAAAACTCATAGTGATTATTCCTGTTAACCATACGCACGTTTACTATTGGTTTGACCTACAAAGATTTATGTGCTTATGTTTCTAAGTCTTCAAGTATTATTTTCATGGCATTACCGTATGTTGTTTAGTCACAAGAGTTGGGGACTGAAGCCAAGGATGCATCCTCAGTCCGATTATCCTCGTAACACTCACGGATTACGTAACCCACTCATGCAACGCCAAAGTCTAGATGATCTAAAATGCGAACAAACATTACATAACATTTCACATTGCCCACTGCACCTTTACAGACGATCTTCAGCTGTTCAGAGACTCGGCACAGAATATTCAGACGAGTCTGTTAATCTGGGAGAGAGAGCAGTAAAAGAGATTCATGAATATTCACGCTGAAAGCAAGTTTGTGAAATCATGCCTGGAGTCCAAGCAATGGGATGCATCTTCTGAAGGCTAAATCACATTCATAGTTCTAACAGTCACATACCTAAGAACCGAATTAAAAAGTAATATTTTCGCTGTCTTCCTCAATGCCTGTTAATTTCCGGTGCTGGTGCCCGAAATTCAAGGCATCAAAAAGGAGTTTCTCCACAAAATTTTCGATAAAAGTAGAAGGTACAAAATACGAAATAGCATTATAATATCCACACTTGAAGTCCAACATGTACTGGAGAGAAGTGACGAAAGCCTGCTTCAGTCATTTGGATATATCTTCAGAACAGAAAATCCCAGATACCACGATGTTGGGAGCTAGGGCACACGGGTATAATAATGAACGTGTGTTGAAGACGGGAATGACAGGGGAAACGTGGGGTTGGGAATGGAGATGAAGGAATGAGTTGACCTGATTTCTTTTCGTATGACGATATAACTGATTGGGAAAGTTGATCCTTCCATGTATATTAAAAGATACTTGTTTTGTTATGTAAGGTTTAGTTAGTACCTTACTCCACTTCATTCCTATGATTAAATATTCCATGATAGCCATATTTATGTAATCTATGCGGAATATAGATTTCTAACAATGAAAACGAATTACTCCGAAGCCCAAACAAGAAAACGAGTAATTTATGATTACGTGCGCCCACTATCCCGGACGGTACCTTCATCGACCTGTGAAGTATTCTTATTGTGATACTGATGTGTTAGAAGCCCGGCGTTATCCGAATCAGAACATTTTCCAGACGGGTGCAAACGGGAAATCTCAGAAAATATTGGAGCGATTTTGAAATTTCTTTCACAGTTTGAAAGATAATATCAATCCAGGTAACACAGGTTTTGCACCATCTCAGAATATCAAACGGTTCCTGCGACAACCTTGACTTAAAAGGAAAGGGACGTTTTAAACAATCGCAACATTTCTAACCTTCACTATCAATGGTTTTCGCGTAGAATCTACTTGACTGATGGAGCTTCAAGCTTGTACTTGTAATTTTCATTTGGCATTGCGTCGCACGGACACAGATAGCTTTTATGGCAGCGATGGGTTTGGAAAGATCTGGGAGAGGGAATAAAGTGTACCTGGACTTAATTCAGGTACAGCCCCAGCATTTGCCTCCTGTGGAGATGGGAAACGACGGAAATCCTTCTTCCGGCCAGCCGACAGTAGGGTACGAACCCACTGTCTCCTGAATACAAGCCCACAGCTGAGCCCCCTAACCTCTCGGTGCAAGCTTATATCTCATGACCTATCATTTAAGTGGGATTTATAGCATTTGAGAATGTGAAGCAAGTAAGAGGAAAACGTACGCTTGGAACCCATAAATTGGAATACGCTGCCCGAACGATTAGTCCTATTGAACAATAAAGCTCAACGAGGGAAATTTTATTTAATAGAAAAAGTATACATCAATTCGTTCTCTAATGGCTTTCATGGACAAATATTCTGCTGTGTTTTGTCGCATGCTTTTTCCGTGGTCTAAAAGTCTTGGTTCCTTCACGTAAATACTACTCGACGGGCCGTGCTCAAATTAGGCAAGGGCACTAGTAGAATATATGATTAACATATCGACTACTTACTAATTTTTTAGATCTGTTCGACGTCAAGACCCACATAGGTCCTATGGCGAAGATAGGGACTATTTACTAGCCTATCTATTGTACAATTTCCTTTACGTCACATGGACACAGATAGGTCTTATGGCAACGATGTAATAGGAAAGGGCCAGGAGTGGGAATGAAGCGGCAGTGGCTTTAATTAAGGTACAGCAGCAGCATTTCCCTGGTGTGAAAAAGGGAAACCGCGGAAAAACGTCTTCTGTGCATATGACGATAGGTTTCGAACCTACATACTACTAAACTGTATCTTAAGGCGGCTCTGAAAAGAAATAAAATGTCAAGCAAGTCTTAGAGAAACATACGCCTGGGACTCTTAACAATACATACACTTCCTATATCGTACGACTGTGCTTAACTACTCATTTCATAAAGACTGTGCCTCAGTAAAAACTTAGTTTCTTTTAGAGAGACTGTGCTTAACTCGTTCCATAAAGACTGTGCTTAAGTGAAAACTTAGCTTCTTTCCATAAAACTGTGCGTCTCCTTTCATTAGACTGTGTCTTTTTGAAACTTAGTTTCTTTCTCTAAGACTATGCTCAAATAAGATTGTGCCTTCGTGAAAGAACGTAATTTTTGTTCATAAGATTATGTGTGCTCTAACTTGCATTCATAGAACTGTACATTCATTTTATCGTGTAAGACTGTGTCCTAGTGACTTAATTTATTTCTTTTCATTTGATTGTTCCAAAGTAATGGTGCTCATTTCATTTCGTAAGACTGAACCTTAAAGTCATAGAAGGTTAAAGATTATCGTTACCCCTTTAATTTCATGTTCATCGACGAGAATATCAGAAAATAATTATTTTCATATTTTGAATTGTGCTAATTTTCCTCGTCGTCACAAACTGTGATACTGAGTTTATTTGAATTTCTTCGAAGTGCTCGCGTCCAAGCCTACTAACTCTGAAATTTGTGAATATTCCGAACAGTGTCGTGTAACAATCTTTAGTGCAGTGCGGTAGAGAAGTGTCGTATCAGATTCCATTGACATTCTGTGCGAGGTTCACACATTTATCTACTCACTTCATGGGATTTCTGTGGAATAAAAGCTACTTAAATATTCCATGCTGCACGCAGACATCAACAGACTCAGACTCCCAGATTCGAGTCTCATCCAAACTTCGAAGGTCATCAGCCGCCGTGGGATAACGTGGTGCCTTGGTGCTGAGAGGAGTTCTGGGGTGAGGGGGGGAATGAGTACGACAACGTGGAACATAACCGACGCCGACGCCGAGGCCGAGGTTCGAAGTCTTTCCGTACCTCTATCTGGATATTCAAGTTATTCACTGTTCGTCGGTAAGAGGTGATATAATTTGTCGATATTTAACTAAACACAAGTTTCAACTTAATAAGAACTTAATACACTACCCATCTCCCTCTGACTCTCTGAGCATGGACTGTACACGAACAGGCGTCAATCCATGCTCTCCACTGGTAAAGTACGGGCGTACCTGTTACACAGAGGGTAGAATATAAAAGTGGATCCCTTGACGTTGGGGCTCGTTTAAAGAAAGTATACAAAGTGACATTAAAAATTAACAACGAAAACAGTGATTTCTTTACATTCAAGCTCATTTCTGAAGACATTCATGAACTATAATCTACTTTAAAAAATTCAGTGTACAGTGACTTTTGATAAATTCTAGACTTGTAGCACAGAACTATGATTAACTTTTAATGGCACGAGTGATTTTTGGTATAAATTACTTAAACATTTCAGGCACAGTATTCGAACTTTTATGCACAGAATCATAAAAGTGTTCACTATTTTGTGTTGGTGAACTATCGGACTTTGCCATTGGACGATAATGGTGATTTCAAGTATCAGTTGAATTATTGCATTTTCCACATTTTGTGAAAATAACGAAATTAATATGGAGAATATATTAGCTGCTATTCAGGCTGTAAAAGTCAGTCTAAATGAGAGGATTACGGAATGTAACGCTAATCTAGGACGTAGGATTGCTGAATCTAACACTAGCATAAAGCAGCTTAGCGCTACCTTAATAAATCGTATTGATGCAACTACCACTGACATGAACCAACTTAGCGCTACCTTACAAAGTCGTTTTGATGGCAGTATGACTCAGCTTAAAGAAGCTATTGAAGCAACTAATGCTAGTATAAGTCAGCTTAAAGAAGCTAATGAGGCCACTAATAATAATATTGTAACTAAGCTTAAGGAAGCTAACGAGGCTAATATTGCAAAATTAACAGAATCTGTCGATAAAAATTTGCAGAAGTTAATCGTAATCTAGAACGTAGTTTGCAAGAAATTTAGAACCAGTTTGAGGAGACTAACAAAGAATGGATTCTAAGTTCACGGAAATGAATGAAAGCCTAACACGTGACTTAGAAGCCACCAAAGAAGAAATTAAAACACAAGTAGCTGCAGACTTATAAACCGCTTTCCCTACTTCTCAGAGAGTTCTTAAAGAACGAGAGCTTTTCAACGGATAATTTCAGGGGTCCCAAGCGCAGTTGTCGCTTGCACAAGTCAAGATGGCTTCTGTACAAGACAACCTCCATGAATCTGTTAAGAATAACTTTGTGAAGTTAGGAAATGAGATTTATCTATTAAAACTCAGCAAGAGAAGGCTGATAAACTTGTCAAGATACAACTAGATACTCTTCACGCGCAGATTACTAGCATATGTCGCGATATATCGGAAGTTTAAGTCTGACTTAGAGAAATACGTTGAGAACTTGAACTCCGAAGGGAATATGGAATCCCTTAGCAATTAGGTCTCCCAAATAGAACAAGATGTTTTATCATCTACTCTTCAAAATATTAGTGGAGAAACCCTTATAGTTTCTACAACTTTTAAAATGACTGAGGAAAAGCCAGCTAAATTCTCAGTCAAGGAGGAGTAAACGGCTAAAGAGTTTCTCCTCACTATCGAAGAATATTTCAACAGAACCACATTAAGTCAGATCGTCAATTGGACATTGCATCCCGATTGTTATAAGGAAGGGTGTTAATGTGGTAAACTGCCTTCATATTCAGTATCAAGACTTATCAAGAGTTTAAGGAAGCTTTACTTACGCGCTTTTGGAATTCTGAAACTCAACATTTGATTTAACTCCAATTGTTTTCCCGAAAGTACAATATTTTGATCAATTCTTCACGATATTCAGATTTCTTCATATATCAACTTAAAAAGATGCAGTTCTTGACCCTCTTCTGCCAGAACAAGAGTATGTTCAAGTAATAACACTTTAATTTCCTTCAAATGTTCAGGAGATCTTAGTAGCAGCAAACGTGCAGGATTTAGAGAGCTTGAAGAGTCTTGAGAAAACTCGATACTGCTCACACTCAGAACATAACGAAGTCTAGCGAAGATAAAGTAGCCACGACTATCCCCGTCGAGGTGAAGACTCAAGTTCGAGTAAACCCAGATCCACAAGAGGAGAGGAAAACTCGTAGAGGTGTACTATTCAGGTACAGAAGATATAGAAAACGTCCCCTTGAAGAAAGAGCTTATTTCGACAAGGACCTTCATGGAGACAGACAGCAAACCAACCTAATAATAATAGAAACCCCCATCGGGAAGAATTAGAGAAACGTTGGAGACAGACACGAGAATACGTACGAAATAAGAATAAGGAGGAAGATTTACCCGGAGCAGCTTCTTTAAAGTTCCAGGAAGAGGTACAAAGAAGGAATGGATGGACCGAGATGAATCCCGAAACCGCGGGTACCAGAATATCTCCGATGAAGCAGTGAGGAGATTGCCTGAAAACCCGAATGAACAAGTGATAATCTGCAGCAGATCCATCAACTCTTGGTACTTGGATGACCATGATTTACTGTGTGAAGATTCTACACCAAGACAACCCAGTATACAGCGTAGTCTATCAATCATTAGCATCAAGTTAGACAAAATTAATGTTAATTCGCTATTGGATTCATGTTCTCAGGCCTCTATAATTTTCCAGAAATTAGTCGATGTAGCTCAAGAGACGACCAATATTTCCATCATACCTGTAAACCAGGTTTTGTTGAAAGGCATTGTTCCTGATAAGGTAATTAAATGCAGATTCATGGCATTTCTTGAATTAGAAATTAGAGGTGGCAGATTTCAACATTTATTCTTAACCTTGACCAAGATGAAGTTTGATTTAATCCTTGGATCAGACTTCCTAATACAGCATGGAGGAGTCATTAATTTTTTACTATGTCAAGTCTGTATAACTACAGCTGGTTAATGGCAATGAAGTGAAGTATCAGGGATTCGATACCCTGGTGGAAACAGTAGAAGGCAAGATGAGCTGGCTCCGCCTGTCGAAGAATGCATCCACGTCGTGCGGGCCAGCTGTGGAAATTGTTCTCGAGATTGTTACTCAGTCCGGCTGAGTGCCGATGACAGAACGTGAGTGATAAGGATAAATTTTCTAAGTGTTAGAAGTGTGATCTTAGGACTTTAACTTCGTGTGAGATTGAAGGAGGCGAATTATCTCTAGTTATTGGTAGTGACTAACTTGTGCAAGCAGTGATACAAGAGTGATCAAATTGGTTTCATGAAAGGGCTTAGATGATTGATATTTTAAACAATCACAAAGTGACTTGTGAATTTCATTCCTGTTCGCAAAGACTGTACCTCAATTTATTTTACGGGGCTCTTCCGTATTAACTTTTCTCAAAAGAATGTTTTATTCGTAAGACTGTGCTTAACTCGGTCCATAAAGTCTGCGCCTAAGTGAAAACTTGATTTCTTTCCATAAAACTGTGCTCAAATAAGACTGTGCCTTCGTGAAAGAACGTAATTTTTGTTCATAAGATTGTGTGTTCTCCAACTTGCATTCATAGAGCTCCACATTCATTTTATCGTGTAAGACTGTGTCCTAGTGACTTAATTTAATTTCATTTGACTGTTAAAAGTAATGGTGCTCATTTCATTTCGTAAGACTGAACATTAAAGTCACAGAAGGTTCCAGATTTTCGTTACTCCTTAAATTTCGAGTTCATCGACGAATGTATCAGATGATAATTACTTTAATATTATGAACTGTGCTAATTTTCCTCATCGTCGCAAACTGTGATACTGAATTTATTTGACTTGCTTCGAATTGTTCGCGTCCAAGCCTACTAACTGTGGAACTTGTGAATTTTCCGAACAGTGTCGTGAAACAATCTTTAGTGAAGTGCGGTATAGAAGTGTCGTATCATATTTTATTGACATTCTGTGCGAGGTTCACACATTTCTCTACTCACTTCATGGGATTTCTGTGGAATAAAATCTACTTAAATATTCCACGCTGCACGCAGACATCAACAGACTCAGACTCCCAGGTTCGAGTCTCATCCGATCTTCGAAGGTCGTCAGCCGCCATCGGATAACGTGGTGCCTTTGTGCCGAGATGAGTTCTGTGGTGAGGGGGGAACGAGTACGACAACGTGGAACATAACCGACGCCGACGCCGAGGCCGAGGTTCGAAGTCTTTCCGTACCTCTATCTAGACATTCAAATTCTCAACTGTTCGTCTGTAAAAGTGATATAATTTGTCGATGTTTAAATAAACACGAGTTTCAACTTAATAAAAACTTATTACACTACCCATCTCTCTCTGACTCTCTGAGCATGGACCGTACACGAACTGGCGTCAATCCACGCTCCCCACTGAATTAAGTACGGGTGTTCCTGTTACAATATATTCCACCGTTGCTGTATACGTCCTCAACATGATAATCAACGACGGTCAGTGCAAGTGATCCCGAGAAGGTTAAACCAGAATTGGTTATTGAAGAAGTAAACTACAATCAAGAAATTTATACGTGGCATAACATGGAAATTAAGAATCGTTATTATTGTTATCATAATTAAACAATAATATCCCATCATGTGAAACTGGAAGTCTAATAAGAAAATAACTCTGATTTTGTTAAAGTTACATTTAAAGTTTACCATCAATGTACATAATAATAAACCCATCTAAGCCACTCAGAAGATTATTTACCTAAATACGTACCTTGCAGGGTAGCTCGGCCATCTCAACACGGCACAGCACATCAATGCACTTCTCACTGAGCCCATTTTCCAGGCAACAGCACCGGTAGCAAGGATCATTACTGAGACGTGTCTTCGGAACGGCCATCTTAGTAAATTCGGGAATATTTTGAACAAAAAGAGGATAAATTGGATTTTTAATTTTGTGTGGGTATTACCAGCCTGGTGCAGGCTAATATGGCTGACTAGCGTGGGCAGCATCTGTAGTAAATGGAATGCTGCGTGCAGGATAGTGGAGGATAGTATTGCGTGTTTCTTGTGTGGGTTCCAGGCCTGTAGAAATAATACAAATATCCGGTCCTTAAGAGCCCCATTATTAAGCCCCCAAAATTTATATTTTTTCTTGACAATGCGTGGAAAATTTAGTGCACTTCTCAGCCACTTGACATATCTGATTTTAAAATTAGTTGACAGTCAAAAATTTTCCCAGATCTTTCATCATCTTGACTTGCTCCAAGGGACTTAACTGACAAAGGATTTAAGAATCACTTTTTCTCGGGGTTTCCTCCTCGTTATGAGCATAGTCTTTGACTTCTGTTCTTTGAATTGAATGTTGATAGTTAAGACAAGTTTGTGTAATATCACGATTCTTTCGCTGATTCCTCTGCGATGATTAATATTAAATCGTCACCAAAAGCTACAGATTATGCTCATTTTGGAGATGCAAGCAGCGATTTCTAAAGCTCAGAAGTGCTTCTTTGTTAGAGGAAATGTGTAAAACTTCCGTGTATTAATGACCATGAAACCTGAAGTGGCACCTACAATCTGCATTTCCGTCGTGCTTCTACTCTTACACTTAGACATTTTCACACGACATCTTGTTGTGTCAAACTCAGCGAAATAACTCAAAGGTATCCATTCCAACACAGAGTCCGATCATACGTCGTATAAATTTAAGCAACTCCATACGAAATAATGGTAAACGCACACTAAACATGACAGATTGATCAAGCTCACCTCCGTATTGCTACTATTACAAGAGAGTACGTACCTTGAGATGTAACAAGTACAAACAGCACACAACAGACAATTGCCATCAGAACAAATTTTGCCATGGTTTAATCTTGTACGAAACCTCGTTGATTATGGTAATCAGGGTAAGATATGTCGCACTTAAATACTCATCCTTTATCACCTTCTCCCCCATCCGCCACCTGCGCATTGTTACTACCCAATTTATTACCTGTCGTAAAATTTATGATGTGAAAAATCTTTCCAGTTGACCAAGCACAATGTGCGGTATAACGAAATATTTAAGGCGTAATGCCTCGAATAAAATTATTTATCTTGGTTTAATGACGCTTTCATAAAAGTTATTGTACTTTGACTTGTGATATATTGCATAATTCGTTGTGCCAATTCTTTCTCGATACCAATTTTATACAATTCACAAAAATACACGTTCTCGTATTGCAACAGATACAAATACTGCCTCTAATTTGCAGGTTAAGAGTAAATTTATAATTAGTCCCGCTGCAGATCTCGTACGATACGCACGCGGAAGCAAAGTTGGTAGTCTTCACGAATGAATGAGGATCATATTATCACAAATAAAACTAAGAAATAATCCCTTAAGGGGTAATTTAAACTACTATAGTGGCTAAGAAGAATGCAACTTTGCTCAGAAAAGTTGTAAGCGCTACTCTAATATTGCATCAGCAACAGTAAATGAAGGGATTGCTCCTAAGGAAGAAGAGCGGACAGACATGTACGAAAATGATGAATAACGAAAGTAAAATGCACCTTCTTCAACGCTATTTTTAACAAAGGAAAAACGTTTAACTGCGAGATAGGAGACCATGACTCGAAAACGGTGAGAAGCTGTGAACATGACTGTGTGACGTGTGAGCATCTTCTAAAAATACTTGAATGGGTAGAGTTTTCATAACGTAATCCTAAAGGTAATGTGTACAATTTAATTAGCAATACGGATTGTGTCCAAATGATGGTATAATATGCCTGAATACTGTTTGCGTATATTTGTTATAATATTTCACAGTACATAATACAAGATATATTCAACTTAAACTTGATCATATCACCATGGAAGCATCTGAAAACCTTTTATCGCCATAAAACAAAATTCGTTATGACTAAGAAGTATGTTGAGGGGCATCTGTTTAAAAATTTGTTTTCTCTAGGATTTCTAGCATGAAAAATAATTCGTAACAACTTCCATTTAAAATGATAGCCACTTAAATTTACTAATTATAGATGGAATTTAGGGTTCCTGAAAAATTAGCGATATTTGCAACTTGACAATGTTATTGCCGCTGCACCTGCCTATACCCCAATGTGTGCAATATTTCTGCTTAAAACATTGACTGGAACATTTCTCCCATCTACAGTTGAAAACGGTGCGGAAGATCTAAAAAATCACGTTCGGAAATATATATGTATGCTGCAATCAATACTTCTCCGTCATCAACATAGCTCGTTCTGCCAGTGCAAATATGATATACTAAAATTTGTGTTCGACAACCCGAAAAGCTAATACTTTCTTAACTGATACCTAATTGACTCTGCAAATTGCCTCTAACGAAGAAGATTTTCGTAGCATTTTGTACTTTAATTGAGTGCGATAATAGGTTCAAATAATATAATTTTCTTGTATTCTTCCCCTGAAACCGGCAGTAGTGCAATTCTTTAACACAGTAGCACATTTAAATAATCTTTCCCACTATCGTTATGATACTAAAGAATGGAACTCGAACTTGGCCGTCATTTCATGTCAGCTATAGTGAATAAAATCATCATCATCATCATCATCTGCTTACCCTCCAGGTTCGGCTTTTCCCTCGGGCTCAGCGAAGGATCCCACCTCTACGGCCTCAAGGACAGTGTCCTGGAGCTTCAGACTCTTGTTCGGGGATACAACTGGGGAGTATGACCAGTACCTCGCCCAGGCGGCCTCACCTGCTATGCTGAACAGGGGCCTTGTAGGGGGATGGGAAGATTGGAAGGGATAGGCAAGGATGAGGGAAGGAAGCGGCCGTGGCCTTAAGTTAGGTACCATCCCGGCATTCGCCTGGAGGTGAAGTGGGAAACCACGGAAAACAACTTCCAGGATGGCTGAGGTGGGAATCGAACCCACCTCTACTCAGTTGACCTCCCGAGGCTGAGTGGACCCCGTTCCAGCCCTCGTACCACTTTTCAAATTTCGTGGCAGAGCCGGGAATCGAACCCGGACCTCCGGGGGTGGCAGCTAATCACGCTAACCACTACACCACAGAGGCGGACAGTGAATAAAATAATAATTTAAATTGAAACTTCCATACTCTTTACCCTGATAAATTCGACTTCCCCCGCGAATCGAGAATTCCCTAAATTTCTGGAGTTGACAGAGCTTTCAAACTGAAATTCAAGAGCAGAACAGCTTTAAGTGTGTAAGCAAAAACACTTGTTCACTTAATTACAAACATATCTTCCAAACTGATGACAATAACAGTAGATTTGTTAATTCCCTGAAATTTCTAAGTTATTATTGTAAACACTACTGAGAAAGTGTGGAAGATGGTATTCAGGAAGTAATCTATAGGCTACTAAGAAATGGAAGTCGAAGTGTTAGTTAGCTGTAAAATGAAAGGAAATTATGAAATAACGCGAACCCTCCTGGCAGCTTTGAACCTTAAAACATCGTGCAGCGGAACTGAGAGCCCTGCGATCCTAAACCTTCCACTATTTGACCGAAGAAGGGCTTGATTTTGGTGCTGAGAAGCAGTATGGGAAACATCCTCAAGTATAAGCATGTTCTCAACCAGCAGAAAAACATGTTCCCGAAGATTTGCAACTATGTGCTTTGAAAACAAGCACGCGTATTAACACTGTCACTGATACAAATGTTTAATAATTCATAAGAAATCACTATGTATGTACAGTCACCTCAAAAATTGAGTGCGTGATACTGTGTAAGTTCTTCACAGTTACACTTGAACCTAGCATATGTTTGTTGTGTGAATGCACGGGGTTTGTATCATCAGGGATGGTGAATGGTAATTTGATAACGATAACAATTATGTCTGATAAAATACGAATTGCAGGAACATACAATACCACGCGCTCATTTTTTATTTTTCTCAGCAAATATACAGTCCATATCTTACTGAATGCAATTCGGCTCTTTCTTCTGAAAATTGCATTAGATGTAACACATCTTATTTCTAATAATGGTATTATATGACACGGCCCCTCCGTTGTTATTATCATTTATCGCTATAGATTTTTCTTCAACCTCATAGAGATTTGTTCTTGTAGCCAAGCGCACGTGTACCATTAGTTTTAATTACAAATATTTATGTGTTTATATTTGTAAGTCTACTCGTGTTTTTTGACATTAATGTACGTCGTTTAGTCACGATAGTTGGGGACTGAGGGCAAGGGTGCATCCTCAGTCCGATTATCTTCGTAAAACTCATGGACTGCTCAGTCAACTCATGCAACGAGGAATAATAGATGACCTAAAATATTCACAAACATTTGAGAACATTTCACATGCACATACGATCTACAGCTGTTCAGAGACTCGCCAGAAAACATTCAGACGTGCCTATTAATCTGGCACAGAGACCTGGAAAAGAGATACATAAAGATTTACGAGATGAAAAGCAAGATGCTGAAATAATGGCTCCGTCCCAAGCAATGGGATGCATCTTCCGAAGACAAAACCATCCTAATATTTCTGAAAGACCTATAAAGGATGAAGCGAAATTCACGCACTCGGGCATCGCAGCGCGACTCCTCACATGCCAGCAAAAAAAAAAAATGTCTCTCACAAAATTTCATCCTGCGAGTATATCCGGGAGAAAAAGGTCGTTGAAGAGTGGCAATCTGGCAACACTGTAACCACATGTAGGGTAACTACCTCTATCAGCACATACAAGCCGTGCTGTACAGTTGGTGCAGTGGGTAGAGTTTTGGGTTAACATGCAGGAGATCGAGGGTTCGATCCTAGCTTGAGGCGCCTTTTTTATTTGCTAATTTCCATCGGACATTATATACTGTAATACAGTAAGACACCGTTTCTTAGGTCACGTGTATCCTACATTTACAAAATTTAGTAACGCTGAACACGTTGTAACGCATCTAGTAGATGAAGTGGTGCAAATAAATTCACGCCCATGACGTGCTGACCAATGAAAAAAGAATGTTCGTCCATTTCTAGGATCGTATTATGTAAGTGAAAATGGTTTCTGAGGGACCGCTGCAGTCGCTGTTGACGATTAAGATGCCAGTTACCATACCACCTGAACTACATCTCATCATCATCATCATCATCCGTTTACCCTCCAGGATCGGCTTTTTCCCTCGGACACAGCGAGGGATCCCACCTCTACCGCCTCAAGGGCAGTGTCCTGGAGCTTCAGACTCTTGGTCGGGGATACAACTGGGGAGAATGACCAGTACCTCGCCCAGGCGGCCTCACCTGCTATGCTGAACAGGGGCCTTGTGGAGCGATGGGAGGAGTGGAAGGGATAGGCAAGGAAGAGGGAAGGAAGAGGCGTGGCCTTATGTTAGGTACCATCCCCCCACCGGGCGAGTTGGCCGTGTGCGTAGAGGCGTGCGGCTGTGAGCTTGCATCCGGGAGATCGTGGGTTCGAGCCCCACTGTCGGCAGCCCTGAAGATGGTTTTCCGTGGTTTCTCATTTTCACACCAGGCAAATGCTGGGGCTGTACCTTAATTAAGGCCACGGCCGCTTCCTTCCAACTCCTAGACCTTTCCTATCCCATCGTCGCCATAAGACCTATCTGTGTCGGTGCGACGTAAAGCAACTAGCAAAAAAAAATAGGTACCATCCCGGCATTCGCCTGGAGGAGAATTGGGAAACCACGGAAAACCACTTCCAGGATGGCTGAGGTGGGAATCGAACCCACCTCTACTCAGTTGACCTCCCGAGGCTGAGTAGACCCCGTTCCAGCCCTCATACCACTTTTCAAATTTCGTGGCAGAGCCGGGAATCGAACCCGGGCCTCCGGGGGTGGCAGCTAATCACGCTAACCACTACACCACAGAGGCGGACCTGAACTACATCTACGAAATAAAAAACATACGCCTTAACCCAGGATCGACCATTCGACCTCCTGCATGCTACCCCAAAACTCTACCCACTGCACCAACTGTACAGCACGGCTTGTATGTGCTGATAGAGGTAGTTACCCTACATGTGGTTACAGTGTTGCCAGATTGTCACTCTTCAACGACCTTTTTCTCCCGGATATACTCGCAGGATGAAATTTTGTGAGAGAGATTTTTTTATTGCTGGCATGTGAGGAGTCGCGCTGCGACACCCGAGTGCGCGAATTTCGCTTCATCCTGTATATAATATTCAAATTTAAAAAGTAAATATAATATAATATAATATAATATAACATAATATAATAGAGTAGAGGTCGTTTTAACTCACGCTCAATCGCAGCCTTCCTGACTCATAATATTCTCTATGATGTTATGACAAACTTTAGCGATATATCATGGAAACATGATGTTCTTAAAGGAACTGATTTACACAGCATACCCTTTCAAATTGAATTCACCCTTGTATGTCATAGCGAAAATTTCTCGGTTCATCTTCACCAGAATCATGGCCTAGGCGTGATGCAACTCAGTTTATAATAGAAAAAAATTGATGTCTAACGTGCAAGTACTTCAGTGTGAGGTGATCGTTGTTTCACGGTTTCAACAATATCACAAATACCACAGAGTGTGTTGCACATTCTTGGGATTGATTGTTCAACTGCGTAATTAAAATATTGAATGACTCAATTTTATGACCTGGTTCTATAAGCCTATCGATTATTTCATCTGACTACTAAAAATAAAGAAAGCGTAAATTTTATGAGCGCAAAAATTACCAATCCAAGTTGTTATTTGTTTCTTATATCATTTACTGTAAATACTGCATTAAAACTGGTAAGAACTGCTGATAAACTCATCCTTGGTCCACCGAAAAAGTGCGTCAGTACACGGACGAGGTAAAATTCTTAATGAACACATGAAACGTTAATTCGCTTAGGATTTCAAGAAACTTTTCAGATAGAGCATAATTCATTACAAATTTTCATCACTTTGTAAATGATATTCGACTGTTTTGTGTAGCAAATAGCTAGCGAGAGGCCAATACATCAAACTTCAAAAAAAATTGAAAATAGAGAAATTGAGATACACCCCATTAGGCTTACGATGGGAGTACACGTCAGTAACAGGCTAACAGTTGAGATGAGTGCAGCCTGTGGCGGTGACGTTAGTGAATTCCAAGATTTTAGCTTTTGAAACTATGGTGAAAACAATCAAACCATCCCATGTACAACAGTCAAGGTACTTCCATAAAAGCTAAGAATCATAGCGGGGAGAAACATTCATAACATTTTCTTACTTATCCATTCCGTACAATTGTATTATCAGGAGACTTTCGAGAAGTCAGTTCTTGACGGATATATCTGTCGTTATCGGAAATGGTTGTTCTCTTTTTCTTTCCTTTTCACAGTCTTAAACAAGGAGCTTAACGGCATGATCATTTTTTCAAAGAATTTCGCAGTCATTTCGTACGCATCACCTAATAAACATATTTTGCCTTAAATTGACCTTGAACTGCATTTTCCTAAATGTCTTAACAATGTTTTTACCATCAATGCAATGCTCATTATGGTATCTCAAAATTAATTAAAATATGTTTCGTCGTGTTTGTTATGGATGCAAAAAATTATGTACTTATGATCTGCAATAGTACAGGAAAGTATCAGAAGATATGCAGAAGTATCACATAATAATACACACAGCAGGTATTTATATAATTATTTATTCAATATTTTGTGCTAGTTTATATTTTCCAGAGAAATTAATGCAAATAGCGGAGTTAGAAATCAGAGCAGTACTCCTTCTGGATTTTAGTGGACACGCAGACATCTCCTGCCGTATCTGCAAATAAAATAGTACATTCAGATATTTATACTTCCATAGATATTATGTGAAATATACTGAACCAGAATTTATTTTCATTGGCATCATTCAGCAAGTGACAAATATTGTCTACTAAGCAGTTTGCAATAAGTTTGATAAGTTTCCATGTTAAATATCTCCAAGCAGATCCTTCAGAAGGAGCACGTATAATTCTCTGTGTTAAGGAAATTAAATTTAGTCTGTGAATTAATTGCTGAACTTCATCACAAAGCATTTGAACATGAACAACGTACTGGGTACTCCGGAACTTGTACAATGAGTGGTCTACCTGTTTCGTTGTAGGATCTCTTATTGTGATGTACGAAACGAATATACACAACCTATACTCGGAGAAATTAACTGCAAGATCTTGAGACAAAATTGGTGGTATATTTTGTGTGCACTTCGTGCTTGCTCAGAACACAAACAGCTCCAGGAGTGGGCGGCGTATAACTGTAACAGACTACATTTCCGCTGTAATTCAGTGTGGAATATTCACGTACTGGTATGCGACGGCCACGTTATATGAATGACTGCTTATATGCTGATAGCAGTATGTTTTGGAATGTAGAGCAAGTATTTATCAGCATGTTGCTATTCTTGTGGTAAATGGTCCATCCGCACTAATGTTGTTAGAAAGGCTGTTGACACCGTAACTCATGTAGGTACTACAGCTTTGTTGCACATTGGGAAATCACCTTGTTAAAGTGCATGTAATTATTAAAATGCCATCCATTCAATCACAGAAGTCAGCTACTTACAATCGGATGTCCATGTCCGAGGGGGAGAACTTGTGTGATTGGATTGAATGAACAAGCGAGTAGCGTACAAGTGAGCACAAATTGCGTTTTTACTGAAATGGTGTAGGCTATTGTCACTGAAATGTACGTATGTAGTGTCTCCTGTTGTTTTCTCTTGCAAGGTTAAGTCCCCATACTCGTTCGGTTTAACTTCCATGGAATTTTATGGGTTTAATTCCATGATTAAATGTATCTTCATCAAAACATTCGACAGAGCATCCCGGGATCGATTCCTAGGTTAGACGGGTATTTTAATTGTATGGTTAATTTTCTGACACGGTTATAGGAAGTCCCTTGACTTCTTTTCATTTATACACAACATAAAACTCGAATAACCAGCATGGAAAAAATACAATAGTGAATAAATCACTCTACGTCGGGTAAGACATGGCCCAATGGCTGTGTGCGACAGAGTTCGCACCCGTTTCCTCAACAGGATGTGGGAAAAGTATTTGAAGGAGAAGAAGATTCTTACGATCAAATTTATGTTGCATTGTCTGAAGAATGGGAAGACTTTATGCATAAACTTGTTGCAACAACTTTCTCATGTCCAGGATTAATGGGAATGCGGAGAGCGTACTGAAGTGATTAGCATTGAGTTTGGCTACTTTTAACATTTCTTATGATGAAACTTGCGGCAATATTTGTACATACGAGGGTATTTTAAAACCTTCTGCACAGGGTTCACGTGTGTTCGTAACAGTGGAACGATTCCCACGTTCGTAGCGTCAGTTGTGAGCCGGACTATGAGCTATCATCACGTGCTTCCAGTGTTATAATATTGTGTTCTTTGAGTGAGAAATTCTAATTTTAAACGGAAGGGGAACATAACTCAAGTAAAATCTCACGTGGTGACCAGCGTCAACAATCAAATTTGAAAGTATGTAAGGAAAAAACACCTTCCGAATTTCACAACATTCTAGTTGAAATTTTTAAGTATAATGTACTGAACCGAAGCGCAACGTCGCGGTGGGCTTCCCGTTTCTCAGAACGCCGGGCAATTACTGAAGAAAACTCCAGGAGTGGGCGTATAACTGTAACAGACTACACTTCCGCTGTAATTGTTAAAAGAAAGAAGAGGGAGGGAAAGGAGAAGGTAGTAGTGATTCACGTTGGTATCAACAACGTAAGGCAAGCAGGTATTAAGTACCAACATTGGTGGAGATGTATGGAATCTGGTAAATGAAGCAAGGGCGAAATTTAAGGGAGCGGAGATTCTAATCAGTATAATACTGTGTAGGAGAGATACTGACTGGGGGGGCGGGGTATTGGGGATTTAAGTGAGACTATGATGTGAGGATGTGGGAAAGTGGAAGTGAGAATTCTAGATCCTAATGGATGGGTAGGAGATAGGAATCGGCGCTCAGATGGCCTTCACTTAAACCGGATATAAGTTAGGAAATGTGTTTAGAAGTGATATAGGGGGGGGGGGAGGGGCAAACAGGTTGGGCTATGAACAGGAAACTGCAATTCAAGTACTGATGACATAAAAATGTTAGTGCTCACCTGTGGAAGTATTGTAAAGAAATGAACAGAATTAAGTAATTGGATAGATTTAAACAATCAATCATTCAATACTGATCTGCATTTAGGGCAGTTGTCCAGGTGGCAGATTTCCTATCTGTAGTTTTCCTAGCCGTTTCTTAAATGATTTCAAAGAAACTGGAAATTTATTGAACATCTCCCTTGGTAAGTTATTTCTATCCCTAACTCCACTTCCTATAAATTAATATTTGCCGAAGTTTGTCCTCTTGAATTCCAACTTTGTCTTCATACTGTGATCTTTCCTACTTTTATAAACGCCACTCAAACTTATTCGTCTACTAATGTCATTCAACGCAATCTCTCCGCTGACAGCTCGGAACATACCACTTAGTCGAGTAGCTCTTCTTCTTTCTCTCAATTCTTCCCAGCTCAAACTTTTCAACATTTTTGTAACGCTACTCTTTTGCCGGAAATCGCCCAGAACAAATATAGCTGCGTTTCTTCGGATTTTTTCCAGTTCTTGAATCAAGTATTCCAGGTGAAGGTCCCATACACTGGAACCATACTCTAGTTGGGGTCTTACCAGAGACTTATATGCCCTCTCCTTTACATCCTTACTACAACCCATAAACACCCTCATAACCATCTGCAGAGATCTGTACTCTTTATTTACAATCCCATTTATGTGATTACCCCAATGAAGATCTTTCCTTATATTAACCCGTAGATACATACAATGATCCCCAAAAGGAACTTTCACCCCATCAACGCAGTAATTAAAACTGAGAGGACTTTTCCTATTTGTGAAACTCACAACCTGACTTTTAACCCCGTTTATCAACATACCGTTGCCCGCTGTCCATCTGACAACATTTTCAAAATCACGTTGCAGTTGTCACAGTCTTGTAACTTATTTATTACTCTATAGAGAATAAATCATCCGCTGAAAGCCTTACCTCTGATTCCACTCCTTTACTCATATCATTTATATATATAAGAAAACATAAAGGTCCGATAATACTGCCTTGAGGAATTCCCCTCTTAATTATTACAGGGCCAGATAAAGCTTCACCTACTCCAATTCTCTGAGATCTATTTTCTAGAAATATAGCAACCCATTCAGTCACTCTTTCGTCATGTCCAATTGCAGTCAATTTTGCCAGTAGTCTCCCATGATCCACCCTATCAAATACTTTAGACAGGTCAATCGCGATACAGTCCATTTGACCTCCGGAATCCATGATATCTGCTATAACTTGCTGGAATCCTACAAGTTGAGGTTCAGTGGAATAACCTTTCCTAAAACTGAACTGCCTTCTATCGAACCAGTTATTAATTTCACAAACATGTCTAATATTATCAGAAAGAATTCATTCCCAAAGCTTACATACATTGCATGTCAAACTTACTGGCCTCTAATTTTCAGCTTTGTGTCTATGACCTTTTCTTTATACACAAGGGCTACTATAGCAACTCTCCATTCATCTGGTATAGCTCTTCCGATCAAACAATAATCAAATAAGTACTTCAGATATGGTACTATATCCCAACCCATTGTCTTTAGTATATCCCCACAAATCTTACCAATTCCAGACGCTTTTCTATTTTTCAACTTTTGTATCTTATTGTAAATGTCATTGTTATCATATGTAAATTTAATACTTTTTTAGCCTTAGTCCTCTCCTCTATCTAGACATTATCCTTGTAACCAACAATCTTTACATGCTGCTGACTGAATACTTAAAATACTTCTACCTTTTGAAAATCTTCACATACACACACCCCTTTTTCATTAATTATTCCTGGAATGTCCTTCTTGGAACCTGTTTCTGCCTTAAAATACCTATACATACCCATCCATTTTTCACTAAAATTTGTATTAACTGCCAATTATGTTTGCCATCATGTTATCCTTAGCTACCTTCTTTGCTAGATTCAATTCTCTAGTAAGTTCCTCCAATGTCTCCTTACTTCCACAGCCATTTCGAACTCTATTTCTTTCCAGTCTGCACCTCCATCTTTGTCTCTTTATTTCTCTATTATAATAAGGTGGTTCTTTACCGTCCCTTACCTCCCTTAGAGGTACAAACCTGTTTTCGCTTTCTTCAACAATTTTTAAACCCATCCCAGAGTCTGTTTACATTTTTTTTAACCGTTTTCCACCGATCATAGTTACTTTTTAGAAACTGACTCATGCCTGCTTTATCAGCCATATGGCACTGCCTAATAGTCTCACTTTTAAGACCTTTCTTTCTATTACATTTATTTTTAACTATGACAAAAACAGCTTCATGATCACTAATCCCATCTATTACTTCAGTTTCTCTATAGAGCTCATCTGGATTTATCAGCACCACATCCAGAATATTTTTTCCTCTGGTGGGTTCCATCACTTTCTGAATCAGCTGTCCTTCCCATGTTAACTTATTTGCCATTTGTTGGTTATGCTCCCTGTCGTTCGCATTTCCTTCCCAATTGATTTCTGGCAAATTCAGATCTCCCGCTACAATCACATTTCCTTCCATGTCGTTTCCTATATAGCTGATTATCTTATCAAATAATTCTGAATCTGTGTCAGTGATAACTTTTCCCGGTCTGTACACTACAGATATATCAAGTTGCCTATTATCTTTAGAAATGAGCCTTACACCTAGAATTTCATGTGTCCCATCTATAAATTTTTGGTAGCTTTCAAATTCTTCTTTCACCAGAATTAATACTCCCCTCCCACCATTCCTATCCTATCTCTACGATTCACACTCCAGCTCCGAGAGAAAATTTCTGCATCCAATATATCATTCTCAGCCATAATTCAACTCCTATTACAATATCTAGTACATATATACACTGACTGACAGAGCAAATGCAACACCAAGAAGGAGTGGTCAGAACTTTATGCCAATTGCAGGGTAGACTGAGGTCACTGAGGTATGTTCATGATGTGAAATGCGCCGCTGTGCTGCGCACGTAGCGAACGATAAATGGGACACGGCGTTGGCGAATGGCCCACTTCGTACCGTGATTTCTCAGCCGACAGTCATTGTAGAACGTGTTGTCGTGTGCCACAGGACACGTGTATAGCTAAGAATGCCAGGCCGCCGTCAACGGAGGCATTTCCAGCAGACAGACGACTTTACGAGGGGTATGGTGATCGGGCTGAGAAGGGCAGGTTGGTCGCTTCGTCAAATCGCAGCCGATACCCATAGGGATGTGTCCACGGTGCAGCGCCTGTGGCGAAGATGGTTGGCGCAGGGACATGTGGCACGTGCGAGGGGTCCAGGCGCAGCCTGAGTGACGTCAGAACGCGAGGATCGGCGCATCCGCCGCCAAGCGGTGGCAGCCCCGCACGCCACGTCAACCGCCATTCTTCAGCATGTGCAAGACACCCTGGCTGTTCCAATATCGACCAGACCAATTTCCCGTCGATTGGTTCAAGGAGGCCTGCACTCCCGGCGTCCGCTCAGAAGACTACCATTGACTCCACAGCATAGACGTATAGACGTGCACGCCTGGCATGGTGCCGGGCTAGAGCGACTTGGATGAGGGAATGGCGGAACGTCGTGTTCTCCGATGAGTCACGCTTCTGTTCTGTCAGTGATAGTCACCGCAGACGAGTGTGGCGTCGGCGTGGAGAAAGGTCAAATCCGGCAGTAACTGTGGGGCGCCCTACCGCTAGACAACGCGGCATCATGGTTTGGGGCGCTATTGCGTATGATTCCACGTCACCTCTAGTGCGTATTCAAGGCACGTTACATGCCCACCGCTACGTGCAGCATGTGCTGCGGCCGGTGGCACTCCCGTACCTTCAGGGGCTGCCCAATGCTCTGTTTCAGCAGGATAATGCCCGCCCACACACTGCTCGCATCTCCCAACAGGCTCTACGAGGTGTACAGATGCTTCCGTGGCCAGCGTACTCTCCGGATCTCTCACTAATCGAACACGTGTGGGATCTCATTGGACGCCGTTTGCAAACTCTGCCCCAGCCTCGTACGGACGACCAACTGTGGCAAATGGTTGACAGAGAATGGAGAACCATCCCTCAGGACACCATCCGCACTCTTATTGACTCTGTACCTCGACGTGTTTCTGCGTGCATCGCCGCTCGCGGTGGTCCTACATCCTACTGAGTCGATGCCGTGCGCATTGTGTAACCTGCATATCGGTTTGAAATAAACATCAATTATTCATCCGCGCCGTCTCTGTTTTTTCCCCAACGTTCATCCCTTTCGAACCACTTCTCCTTGGTGTTGCATTGTCACCGTCAGTCAGTGTATATCTATCAAATTACTCAATGTTATTCCTTTCTTTACAATACTTCTCCAGTTCAACAATAAAAATTTCATGTCATCCCTACTTGATTTCCAGTTCCCTGTTCCCTTTTCCCCGCTCCCTAGGTCACCCCGTTTTTCTGAATGTACCTCCCTATTACCCCTCCTACACAGTATTCCACTAATAACAATCTCCGCTTTCTTAAACTTCACCCATGCTGCATTTACCAGATCCCACATATCTCCAACTATGTTGGTACTTATTTCAGCTTGCCTTACGTTGTTGGTACCAACGTGAAACACTACCACCTTCTCCTTACCCTCCTCCCTCTCTTCTACCATCCTCAACATCTGCCTCAACCTAATTCCTGGATAACATTCTACCCTGGTTCCCTTTCCTCCACACACTTTTCCCGCGTGTCTAACGATGGAATCCTCCATGACGAGAGCCTCAACCCTACCCACCTCATTTGATCCCCTCCCCTCATTTTCAACCCTATCTTTCCTAATAGCTGCAGAAGCTACTTACCAGATATTGTAATATGAGTTGAATCTTAGCTGAGAAATGATATAATGTAGGAATGATAGGAGGGGGAGTACTCATTCTTGTAAAAGAAGAATTTAAAGGCTACGAAAAATTAAAGATGAAATTCTAGATGTAAGACTCTTCTTTAGAGATAATAGGCAACTCGATGTCTTTGGAGTGTACAGACTGGGAAAGGTTACCACTGACGCTGACTCGGAATTATTTGATAAAATAATCAGCTATGTGGGAAACGATAAAGCATGGAATGTGATTGTAGTGGGAGATCTCAATTTACCAAATATCCATTGGGAAGGTAATGCGAACGACAGGAAGCAAGACCAACAAATGGCAATTAAGTTAATATGGGAAGGACACCTGATTCAGGAAATGGTACAAATAACTGGGGGGGGGGAAATATTTTTGACGTGGTACTGGTAAGACCATTTGAGCACTATACTGAAACACAAGTAATAGATAGTGGAAGTGATCATGAAGCTGTTTTTGTAGATGTTAAAATTTAATGTGATAGGAAGGAATATCATATAGTAGGACTATAAGGCAGTACAATATGGTTGATGAAATAGGATGAGGGAGTTTTTAAAAAGCAACTATTATCTGTGGAAAACGGTAAATAAAAAAGTAAACGTGCTCTGGGGTGTGTTTAAAGCAGCTGATAAGAAATATGTAAACTGGTTTTTACATTTCAAAGTGGTAAAGAATGGTAAGTACCCACTATATTTTAACTTAATAGAGAAATTAAGGTGACTAAGAAGGAGATGAAGGTTGGAAAGAAATAGAGTTAGAAATGTCTTACGAAGTAAGGAGAAATTGATGGAACTTACTATGAAATTGAATCTAGCAAAGAAGTCAGCTAAGGGTAACATATGGCAAGCGTAATTAGCAGCCATACAAATGTTATTCGAATATGGAAGTTTATGTATAGGTACCGCAAGGCAGAAACAGGTTCCAAGAAGTATATTCCAGGAATGGTTAATGAACAAGGGGGTGTGCGTGCGACGATTTTCAAAAGGCGGAAGTGTTCAGTCAGCAGTATGTAATAATTGCTGGTTACAAGAATAATGTCCAGATAGAGGAGGTGACTAATGTAAAAGAATTATTAAAATTTACCTATGATAACAAGGACAATTAAATAAGATACAAAATATGAAAACTAAAAAAGTAGCTGGATTTGATAAGTTTTCGGGCTATATACTAAAAACAATGAGTTGAGATATAGCACCATATCTGAAATAATTATTTAATTAATGTTTGGATGAAAGAGCTACACCAGACGAATGCAGAGTTGCTATAGTAGTCCCTGTGTACAAAGCAAAGAGTTCTAGACACAAAGCTGAAGATTACAGCCCAGTAAGTTTGACATGCATTGCATGTATACATTGGGCCTGTACCTTAATTAAGACCACGGTCGCTTCCTTCCCGCTCCTAGCACGTTCATGTCCCATCGTCGCCGTAAGACCTACCTGTGTCAGTGCGACGTAAAGCAAATTGTAAAAAAATATTAAGAAATACTAGGGAAACAACAGACAGGGGATCTGCTACCTGGGCGACTACCTAAATGCAGATCAGTTCTAATTGATTGATTGATTGATTGATTGATTGATTGATTGATTGATTGATTGATTGATTGATTGATTGATTGATTGATTGATTGATTGATTGATTGATTGATTGATTGATTGATTGATTGATTGATTGATTGATTGATTGATTGATTGATTGATTGATTGATTGATTGATTGACATAATTTTGCAAGACTATCGACGCAAAACATGCAGAGAAATTGCTAATGATGCAAACATGTCTGTCTCTTCGGTGTTCAGAATCCTAACCGAAAAATGGGTTCCTCGATACCCGAGGGAAGAGAAAAGAGGCTAATCGCGAAGAGTTGCTCATTGAATTCCTTCAACGCTACGAGACAGGGAAAGATCAATTGTTGAACAGTATTGTTCCCCTAGATGAACCATGGATTTGAAATTTTGGGCCAGAATTCAAATCTCAATCGTTCAACTGGAATCACCCTGACTCTACTCGGCCAAAGATGCCATCACCATCAGTCCAAAGTCAAGCTGTTGATGATCATAGCTTATGACATAAATGAAGTGATAGGCACATACAGTCTGCCCTAGGGAACCAGTGTGACAGGGAGATACTACACGGAATTTCTGCAAAAACGATTCTCCAAAGAACATCCGACACCTTCACAGCTGATGTGCTCCATCTTCATGATTACTCACGACCGAATACTCCGAGCCAGTACGATAAGTTTTGGTGAAACATGAATGGGAAATCCTTCCCGAATTTCACTACTGTCCTAACATGAGCCCATCAGACTTTAATGTGTTTCTAGAACTCAAGAAAGCACTCCGAGACGAACGTATACAAACCATTGAGGAGGCCTCTGATGCAGTGACCCGAATAAATAGACAGATGAAAAGAGATGGCGTGTTAACGTAAATTCAAGGGTTGAAATATTCCCGGCTTCTATTACTGAGAAGAATGGAGATTTCTTTGAAGGCCTCTAAATTTTTACCTGTAATTTTACAGTGTGTAAATTTTTGACCTCAATAGAAATTCGTAGTAATTCTTTTCCATACGAATGAGCTCACCCTGTGATGCAATTCAAAGTACTGCAGAGGATGTGTCTCCCAGAAACAACAACAGAACACAGAGCGGAGTATGTGTATAAAGCACCCAGTGCAGTGACTGCTTAGATTCAGATCTTTTACATTCATAACACGTGTTATAGTAGTATATTTTCTCAAATGTAAACTTATAACTGAACGGAGGGTAAGAGCCCAGTTGCTAAATAGTTTACATTTCTTTGTTCATATGAATGATTTCGTTCGTCATGCAGTGTCAAGGTTAACCAAATCTGTGTCCAAATAATATCGTATCCATGTAAGAAAATACGTCGAGTCACAGCATTTCCGAAACACTCAATGTTACTTTCAGATTGCTGTACTGAGCACTGACAGACCGTGGTTACAGGATGGATGTTCCTCAAATCATCACTTCTTCAGGACAGTTATCGACTAAACAAGTTCACTGAAATGATGTATCAGGAGGATGCACTATTTGCAAATTAGTTCTACTTCGGTTTTATAGAGAACGAGGAAAGTATGAACACTTTAAGGAGAGTTTAACACGAGAAGAGCAGAATAGGAAATTAAATACTACCTATATAATAAAAGAGCAAGGCCTTACCGTAATAACCCTGAGAGAAGAGATGAAAGAAAATAATTCTCGGAAAATAAATACTATTAAATATATTTCACCGTTGCTCAATATATCCTCAATATGATAATCAACAAGGCTCAATGTAAAGCAATTGCAAGAATGTTAGACTACCGGGCGAGTTGGCCGTGCGGTTAGTAGCTTGCATCCGGGAAGTAGTGGGTTCGAACCCCACTGTCGGCAGCACTAAGATGGTTTTCCGTGGTCTCCCATTTTAACACCACACAAATGTGGGGATGTACCTTAATTAAGGCCACGGCCGCTTCCTTCCCATTCCTAGGCCTTTCCTCTCCCATCGTCGCGATTAGACCTATCTGTGTCGGTGCGACGTAAAGCAAAATAGCAAAACAAAAAAAAAGTTAGAATAGAATTGGTTAAAGAGGAAGTAAACAACTATCTACACTGCTATTTTAGAAAGTGAAACACTCAGAAGCAATGGTCTGAAACATGCCAAAATCAGAGGACGTGTAGAACAGTGGAACCATGGTAACTGTTTTAAACTGCAGAGAGATGGCGTGCACGCAGGCTCAGCAGTGCCCTTCTGTGTGTGACCGGCCAGGGCAGTGCTACGCAACGCTCAGTCAGTGCGGAGCCGTCAACGAAGTGGAAACGTGTACCTAATTGCCACTATGCCTCGCCGACATCACAGGAGGCAATATCAGCACGTGAGTGCGTTCGAACAGGGCAGAATGATAGGGCTGCGGGAGATGGGTCTGTCATTCCGTGACATTGCGGCTCGTACAGGGTACGCTGCTTCAACAGTGAGGCACATGTGGAACCAGTGGAGAGAAGAGGGCCGTACACAGCGCCGACAGGGTACTGGAAGACACAGTGTGACCACAGCGCGAGATGACCGCCATCTTATCCGCTTGGCCGTAACGGACAGAACAGATTCATCCACGGTGTTGGCTGGACTTTGGAGCACTGAAACGGGTGTGGGGATGTCTGCATCGACGGTTCGACGCCATCTTCTGAGGGCCGGACGGGTGGCACGCATGCCATTGCGCCGGCTTCCATTGACCAGCAACCACCACCGCCGTAGACTGCAATGGGCACCTCAACACAAACACTGGAGTGCTGAGTGGCAAAAACAGTGTTTTCTGACGAGTCCTGCTTCAACTTATCCTATAGTGATGGCCGCATACGCGTTAGACGCCGTGGTGAAAGCCATCGGGCAGACTGTATTGTTGAGCGGCATAGTGGACAAACGCCAGGTGTGATTGTTTGGGGTGCAATTGCATATAACATGTGATCTCCCCTCCTACGTCTTGAGAGCAATCTGAACAGCTACCACTACATCAGGGAGGTATTACAACCCTAAGCTCTGCCCCTATTGCAGGCCGTTCCAGACGCCATATTACAACAGGACAATGCTCGGTCACATATGGCGAGGAACGAGTAAGCCTTCTTCGAAGAACGATGGATACCATTGCTACCCTGGCCTGCCCATTCACCGGATATGTCACCCACTGAACATGTCTGGGATATGATCTGTCGGCACCTTGTTCATTCAGGTCCCTCTGCAGCCACTGTTCATGATTTATGGACACGCCTACAAAGCGCGTGGCAGAGTATTACCCAGCAGCATATTCAGGCGCTCTTTCATTCCATGCCACCACGTCTAGGGGCTCTGATTGCAGCGCGTGGTGGCGATTCGCAGTACTGAATTTCCACGGTGACCGTGCATGTACAGTTCTGTAATTGTAATTATTTGTGTCTTGCCATGTCCCTAATATGTGAAAAAATTGCATTTTGATCACAGATCTCGCTCTTGGTGTTTCAGTTTCTACAAACAGCAGTGTAGAAATTTAAACATGGCATAACTTGGAAGTTGAGAATCGTTAACATTGTTATCGTAAATAAACAATGATATCGTGGTATATGAAACGGGAAGTTGAAAAAGAAAACAATATTCTGACATGGTAAAAGGTAAATTAAAAATTGGTAATGAAGGCATATAATCATAAACTCATTTGAGCCACTCAGGAGATTATTTACGTAAATACTACCTTGCAGAATTACTCTTTGGATTTAAGTTTACAGAAAGTCTCGTGGCACATCGTACTGCGCCCATCCGGAAGGCAATAGCACCGGCCGCAAGGATCGTCATTGACAGGTTCCCCTGGAACGCACGTCTGCGGGAATTTGGGAAGATCTGGAACAAAAGATGAAATAAATTTATTTGTTAACTTCGCGTGGCTACTACTACCCTGGTGCAGCCTTTTAAGGCAGACGAGGGTCGGCAACATCTGTCGTGAATGAGAAGCTGCGTGTTATTGCAGTGCGCTGTGTGCTGTGCCAGTACCAGGTTTTTTGGGATAATAAAAGTACCCAGGCACGCCTGGGTAATTTCACGACTTCGACTGTTTTCGATTGCAAGAAGCCTTTGCACTCTTACATGAATTGTTCTGATGCATTACTTTCCATTGCTCACACCCATACTGCTGGTCCATACAACAGCACAGGTAGCATTGATCGTTTACAATTACATTCAAAGCCACATACTTAAGCCACCGAAATATTTGTTTTAATTTGACAATACGTGAAAAAATTTCGAGCCATTATCAGACACTTGGCATATCTGATTTTAAAATTAATTTTACAGTGAGAAATTATCCGCAGATAATTCATCCTCTTGATTTGCTCCAAGGTACGTTATTGAGAAAAAAATTTAAAATTTTTTGGTTGTTTTCTCCTCGTTATGAACCTAGTCTTTGACTTCTGTTCAATGAAATCAACATTGATACTCTAGCCCAATCTGCTAGTTGTTTCCAAATTCGTGTAGCTTTACGTTTGTTTCACGGTTTCCTCTGTGATGATTAATATTAAATCTTCAGCGAAAGGTACTACTTATGCTCTTTTTATCAATTCAGGCACCAATTTCAAAATAAAAGAAGTGAATATCTGTTTGGAAATGTGTATATAACTTCCGTGTATTAATGGCCAAGAAAACTGCGCGGCATCGTGCTTCTGCATTTCCGTCATGCTTGTACACGGACACCTAAACATTTTCACCCGATATCTTTTTGTGTCAAAATGAAATAACTCAAATGACTCCATTACAAGATAGCCCAGATTGTACGCCGTATAAGTGTAAATCACTCTATACCAGATAATGTTAAACACACACTAAACATTGCAGACTGAACTTGCTCAGCTCCGTATTGCTATCGTGACAAGAGATGACGTACCTTGAGATGTAACAAGTACAAACAGCACGCAACAGACAATTGCTGTCAGAACATTTTTTGCCATGATTTAATCTTGTAAACAAACTTGTTGATTATGGAAATGAAGGTAAGAATTTCGCACGTAAATACTCATCATATATCACCTTTTTTTCACCATCACCCACCTGTAGATTGTTTCTACTAAAATTTATGTACTTACTTACTTACTTACTTACTTACTTACTTACTTACTTACTTACTTACTTACTTACTTACTTACTTACTTACTTACTTATTTACTTACTTCGTCTTCATCGATTAGGCTAATAGCCAGTTCCGACCTCATATTTCATTCCATCCCTTAATAGGACGACAAATATCCCTTTTTCCCGTAGGATAACTTTCCAGGCAAGTTTTGGGATTCTGTTGTTATCCATCCTCAGAACGTGGTTTATACTATTTATCCTGCTTAGGAATATTTCTTCATTCACTGGGACTTTAATGAATGTCTTATCTTTTCATTTCGTATTTTATCTTTTAGGGAGTATCCTTTCACTGATCTTAGGAATCTCATTTCAGATGACTGTATTTTATTCCTATAGCTTATTTTATCCCCCATGTCTCACTTCCATATAATCTTATAACTAAAGTTGTAGGGGGTCCGCTGTCTGTAATTCCTTTTGTTTTGCCAAATTTTCAAATATCTATCCGTTTTAGGTCAACTTAAGACCAAATCGTTTTTACTTTTGGTGTCTGTTTGTTTGTTTGTTTGTTCCACCATCACGTCGAAACGGCTGCATAGATCTCAACCAAACTTCATACTTAGAGTATACTCATCCCGAGGAAGGTTTCGATATGCATATCATTTTAAAATCTTTGAAAACACGTGGGTTTTATAGAAAAACCACAACGGTTTTCCTTCATTTTCTCTCATACTATTGTTTTTCCGTAAACTCTGAGGACCGTATGTGAAAGGTCTCCTCATTATAAACAGCTTTTGTTATTTTCATAATTTACCTTACTCTTCAAATGACGGAGAAATTTACTATTTTCTGTCGATACCATGCTCTGCATTGAGTGACCGACAGACCGACAACGAACCTAAAGGTTACGATGGCAACGTCTCTGACTGATTGCCAGCAGGGAAGTAACGTATTGCCATTTTCCTCATCATTCCTTTAAATTCGTGGTTGTTCCTTGGGTAGAAAGCAAGAGAGTCGTCAATCGGCCATTCTGCAGGATATTGGCGGATTATCATTGGAGGTTATAACCGTCCTCGAATAGCTTAAGTAATAACACAAATATTCATCTTCTTATCTGATCACCTAAGAATCCCTGCGCCTAACATTCTCTCCGATTATCCCTTTCTTATATCCATAACTCACACCGGCATAATTTATTGAGGAGCATTTGATTTTCCAATACATTCACTTGGTATTTACATATTTGTCGTTATGCGGATGTCCTCAGTTATAATCCATTTTCTATTAATTTCAACTTACTAAAGTGTATTATTTTCTTCCTTAATTACCACGTATGTATGCGAGTGTTAATCCCGAATGCTGGACACTCTTTTCTTTGAGGAAATATTCTAAGCTATGCAAATGTATAAGATTTGGCAAAGGAAAATTCCGAAATATGGATGCAATTTTTACGACGGTGCAGACCTTCGTTTCGGGGTAATTGGTGGCTAATCAGTAAGTCGTATCACAAGTCAGAAAGCAAATGGCGTTTCATTCTGGAGAGATCTACAACTTTGGTCCTATGACTTTTCGTCGTATTTCTATCCCTAATACGTTAAATACAGCTGTATTTCTCGATTTCAAGTTGATTTTGTACTTTTAGACGTACATGTTATCATTTGGCACACTTATAGGAAAGGCACGTACATTGACATGAACATTGGCCATGTTATAGCCAAATTTTATGATTCTAGCTGTCACATGAGTATAAAAATTTAAAGTAGTATGTGAAAACTGTACAAAATGTCACCCCATTCAATGACTCTAACTCAATCCAACCCATAAATATAGAAGATACGAGAAGATGTTATAGGACCAACCATGTAGAGCACTGGAAGGGACGTCCGATGGTGAAGTCCGTTTGTAGATACGTCGTACAGTTTCAAAGCAGTAACTATCGAAATAAAGGTATGCACTTCTAGAGTGTGTCGGTACATTGACAATTTTGGCGAAATTTCCGTACAGTTATCTGTTTCAGGTGTAATAATGACCATCTGCATCTATTCAGTTTTGGTGTCTGTTTGTTTGTTTGTCTGTTTGTCTATAACTTGGAAACTACTGGATATATTTCCACCAAACTTGATATTTAGAATTCATCTGTCCTTCGGTAGGTTTTAGGGCAAAAATTGTTTCTAAATCCCTGAATTGACTGGGGGATTATACGAAACCGAAAGCGTGATTTTGCATTCCCACAAAATATACACAACCGAACTTAATGTAAATTTACGTGCCTAATGAAAATTAATTTCTAAGCCTTTTTTCCCTGCATCATTTCAATACGAGGATTAATAAGGGAGATATCATTAACGGACCGTTTTCCTGTACAAGTCCCTCCGGACTTAACTCAAGAGCGGGTGCGTGTAAAGCGTACTTTTTACAACTTGAAAACTACTGAAGATATTTGAGTCAAACTTTACATTAACATCCACCTGTCCAACGGTAGGTGTTAATCGTCAATAACATTTCATGTTCCCGGAATGGAATGGCGTTTTATGGGGAACCGAAATGGTGATTTTACTCTTACACAATATATACAGTACAAGACCAACCTGACTGGAAATCGACCAAACGTGATGGAATTCCATCTCTAAAACTTTTTTCATGTGCATTTTTCGACAGGAGGATTAAGAAGGGAAATATCATAACCGGTCCATTTTTTAGATTAAGTCCAGCGGATATAGCCCAAAAGGAGTTGTACGTGGAGCAGGTTCCTTATCTATCTATATAAATAAAATCGTAACGATTGTGTGCCTGTACATTGACTATTTTGGCGAAATTTTCGTACAGCTCCACGTTTAAGGGGTAATAATGTTCATCTGCATATTTTTTGGTTTAGTTTCTTGAAAGTCCCAATTTTTACACTCCTCACCGAAAACCCAGATTGCGGCATAATCTGTCAGTCGAAGAAGGATATTGAAATTTGGCAAAATTATACGTTTTGGCCAGTAACGGACAGAAAACTTCCATGATCTTTAAATTTTCCCCTTTTTATCCCGAAGAATATCGAAATATGGAGGCAATTTTAATGATGGTGCAGACCTTCGGAACGTATTATCGCATAACGGATAGCACAATCCCTATTCAATCTGGAGTGATCTACAACCATGGTCTTACGACAATTTGTCGTATTTCTATCCCTTTTACGTTTGATTTTTCTCTATTTCTCGATGTTAAGTAAATTTGGACTTTTCACATATATAATTCATACCTTCCATCACTTATAGTAAAGATAGAATCATCAAACTCTACACGAAAATTGGTCCACCCAGTAGCCATATATGAGGCAAATCCTATGTATGTAGCTGTCACTTAATTATCCGGAAAGCAATGCAATGTGAGATAATCTTACACAAATTTTACCCTATTCCACGTTTCTAACTCAATCTGATCTTGAATAGATATAATAAAACCAGCAATTGAGGCCGCTAAATACGGCGTCTTATGGTACAATCCTTTCTCGATATGATGTACCGTTTATCAGCAGTTAATCTGTAAATGAAGGTCTGCAATATTGTAAACAAGCACATACTTTCGTATGTCGAACTATATATATTCACTGATGTCGATTTTGTAGCTATCGAGAAAGGGTGTGTCTGCTATTGTAATCAGTACTCCCCACACCGACTTTGACTGGCGGTAGGAATGGGTTCCTTCCCCAAATCCTGTGTAACTGGCATTAATAATTCAGGCCTACTATTGTAATGAATAATTCACTTCTCGTTTTGACTTGCAGAAGGCAAGGGAGCATGCAGTTTTGTTCAAAACTCCCCTTACCCGATTGTGTTTGGCTGTAGGCAAGCGTTCCCGCAGTTATAAACAGATGTACCGGTACCCATCTAAAATGTGACTGGCATTAGGCATACTGGACTGCTATTTTGATGGAAACTCACCAACTTGGTTTGACTGGCAGTAAGCTGGCTGGCAGTTAGAAAAGGGGCTTTTCATTATAATGATAACGGCATAACTCAATTTTGACTGGTTGTAGGGAAGTTTCCTGCCATTATATTAAAAACTCCTCAATTTGTAATATGTCTGGAAGTAGAAAAGGGGGCTGCCATTGTAATGGAGACTCCCCAAATCGATTGTGACCGCGCAGTAGGCAATGGGGCCTGCAATTATAATGTAAACTTTCCAACTCGATTGTGAATGGCAGTAGGCAAGTGAGCCTGTCGTTATCATCACAAATCCATAACAAGCACTTTACATTGGAAACAACGTATGGGGACCTCTCCATGCTGTTTCTCGGATAACGCTAAGAGACATGCTATTTTAAAACAATCTTATTTACTACATGCACAGTATTTACTTCAATATTCGTATACAATGCAGAATACCGCAGCGAAGCACGGGTACATTTGCTAGTAAAGAATAGAATTGAAGTTGAGTATCATCTCTTACTTTTCCTTTCAGTGTTCGACAAAATTTTCCCACACGTATGTTGAAATATGTTGAAATCAATGGAGCTTCTACTTCATCTCGCCATCTTCATGGAAAAATGTTTCTCAAACAATGTACTTAACATATGAGGTTTCTTCTTATGGTTGTGCCAATTACTATCTTCTCTCTGACAGGATACTTCCCTTGCAATGCCATAACTTTGGTTTTCGTTCTGGATAGCCGAAGATTATAACTTATACAAATGGTGTTTTTCTGGTGTATTAATTTCTGGACTTTACCTTCATCATCCTGCAGGATAAAATTTATGATGTGAAAAATCTTTCCAGTTCGCCGAGCACAATGTATGGTCTAACGAAATTTTTAACCCATAAAGACTCCAATAAATTATTATTCTGTGTTTAATGACGCGTTTATAATAATTCTTATAGCTTAACTTTTAAATGTTGCAAAACTCGTAATGTCCATCCTTGTCGATATGATTTAATATTAAATTTTATACAATTCACAAAAAATACACGTTCCCTTATTGTAACAAACGAAAAATACTGCTTTTAATCTGTACATTGAGAGGCAATTAAGAATTAGGCCTGTCCCAGACCTCGTCCGATACGCCCACGGAAGCAAGACTGTGCTAAACATGATCGAAAATGGTGAATGAAGAAATAAAAAGCACCTTCCTCAACGCGTTGTTTGACCAACAACACAAATTTACCTGCGAGATGGCAGACCATGACTCGACTGGTCTGCCATTCATTGAAAACAGCCAGAATCTATTAATATATCTGTGTGAAGGATGAGCATATTCTGAAATTATTTGAACGGGTGCAGTTTTTACAATGCAATCCTAAAAGTAAGGAGTACAATTTAAATACCAGTACTGGTTATGTCCAAATAATGGTATTATATTCCTGCATACTGTTTGTGTACTTGCAATAATCTTTCACAGTACATAATATAAGCTATTTTCATCTTAAACTTAATCAGATCTCAATGGATGCGGCTGGATATTTTTAATAGCCATAAAACAGCTTCAAAACACATTGTGTCTAAGAAATATTTTTAAAAGCATCTGTTTGAAAGTTGTTATCTCTAGAATTTGTAGCATGAAAAAGAAAATACGCAACAGTACCAATCAGAAATAATAGCCGGATAATTTTAAAAATTATGGAAAGAATTTAGGGTTACTGAAAAATTAGTTCGTATGCACATAGCGATTTTTGCCACTAGACGACTCATATTGCCGCTGTACCTTCCAATATCCGAAAGCGCGGTATATCAACTAAAAATATTGAACAGGAAATTTCTGTCATCTAGAATTGAAAATAATGAAGAAGATATCTGAAAAAACACATTCTTAATTATATTATTCTTAATTATATGTATATTATATGTATACTGCAAGTCAATATACTAAAATTTGTGTACGACCATCCGAAAAGCGAATACATTTTTGAACTCCGCAAATAGCCTCTAACGAAGCAGTTTTTCGTGGCATTTCATAATATACTGTAATTGAGTGTGATAATACGTTCAAGTAATGTATTTCTTTTCGAGTTTTATCCAGAAACCGAGTGGAGGATAAATCTCTAACATGGTATAATATTTATGTCGTCTTCTCCCACTATCATTAGGATACTGAAGAATGGAACTCGAATTCTGGAGGCCTTTTCATGGCTTATATAGTGAATTTAGTAATCAACTGATTCGACACTTCCGGACTCTCAAGGAATTTTACCAGATATACTGAGAAATTCGAGCCCTCTCCACAATCGAGAATCCCCAGGAGCATAACAGCTTAAAGTATGGAAGCGTAAATGCTGGTTCACATAATTAGAAACATATCTTCCAAATCGATGGCAATAATAGTGGATTTGGTAATTTCCTGAAATTCCTAATTAATTTTCGTAAACACTGCCGGGAAAGCTTGGAGGGTGGTATTCAGGAGATAATCTATAGCCTATTAAGAAATGGAAGTGGAAGTATTGTTTGGGTATAAAATGAAAAGGTAGCATGAAATAATGAGACCCATCCTGGGAGTCTGGAATCTTAATACATCGTGCCGGCGGAACTGATAGCCCTAGAGATCCTTAACCTCCCCATATGTGATCAAAGAAGGACTTGAAATTGGCGCTGATAAGCAGTACGAGACAAATCACCAAGCATAAGCATTTTCTGAACCAGTCGCAAAACATGGTTCTGAAGATTTGCAACCAAGTGTTTAGAAAACAAGTACGTGTACTGACACTGTCACTGATACAAATGTTTAATAATTGGTAAGAATTAACTATGAATGTACAGACACTCCAGAAATTGTGCAAGTTCTTCACAGATACACTTGGGCCTAAGATGCAATAATTGTCTTAACAGGGTTTGTGTCTAACGTGGAGGTGAACGATAATTAATTAACGATGACTGATAAAATATTCAATTGTAGGAGCGTACAATACCACGCGCTCATGTTTACTCTTCTGAGAAATTACACGGTTCATGTCTTACTGAATTATTTTCGGCCCTTCCGTCTGAAAAATGCATTAGACCTGGCACAGCTTGTTTTTAATAATTCTATTATCTATCACGTTCTCTCCGTTCATATTATCATTTATCGAAATATATTTTTCTTAAAACTCACAGTGATTATTCCTGTTAACCATGCGCACGTTTACTATTAGTATGAACTACAAAGATTTATGTGTTTATGTTTCTAAGTCTTCACGTATTATTTTTATGGTTTTACCGTATGTTGTTAGTCATAAGTGTTGGGGACTGAAGCCAAGGATGTATCCTCAGTCCGATTATCCTCGTAACACTCACGGATTACGTAATCAACTCATGCAGCGAGAAAGTCTACATGATCTAAAATGGGAACAAACATTACATAACATTTCACATTACCCACTGCACCTTAGCAGACGCTCAGCAGCTGTTCAGAGACTCGGCAGAGAATTTTCAGACGAGTCTGTTAATCTGGGAGAGAGAGAGAGAGCTGTAAAAGAGATTCATGAATATTCACGCTACGAAAAGCAAGGTGGTGCAATCATGGGTGGAGTCCAAGCAATGGGATGCATCTTCTGAAGGCAAAACCATATTAATATTTCTAACGGTCATATACCTAAGAACCGAATTTAAATCTTCCCTGTCTTACTCAAAATGACTGCAAATTTCCGGTGCTGACATCCGAAATTCCAGGCACCAAAACGAGTTTCTCCGCAAGATTTTCGATAGAAATAGAGGGTACCAAATGCGAAATAGCATTATAATAGGGTAATTCCGGGAGAGTTGCCGCACTTTTTATGTCTTTTGTTATATCTCGGTATATTTACTTTAAAAATTGTTGCAAATTCATCGAGCATAATTTGAAAACATGTACATTTGATCAGGGATGAACAAAATATTGGCAATTGAAAGTAAATGGGAGAAAGGAGTGAACAAAGGAATTGTTGCATCTGCGGCGTCTCTCCCTGGATCCCGGTATAGATGCCGACTTTGCTCGGGAGAGATGCCGCGAGTAAAATAATTAATGACAAAATCAAATTTAAGCCAATTTCTTCAACTTTAATATAACCGAACACTAGAACGTACTACAAGACAATTATATCCACATAATATAATCATTGAATGGAAAAAATCTATCTGATAATTTACAACATTAAAATCATATTTTAATTTCGATTTACTATAAATGTGCATGTGCAATGGATTCTTCACTGTGTTATATAAAACCCCACGGCACTTAACACCCTTGAAATGGCTCTGGCCTGCACAGCGACCGCTGCTCAGCCCGAAGGTAAACTATCAGGGAGAGACGCCGCACCCTCCTGTTTTCATACCTCAAGGCTATCATGGCTCAAAATTAGCTTACTCTCAACTACAGTTATGTTTCTGGCGTCTACTGTACTAGAAACGTCTGATTTAAGCATTTGAAGCCAACTTAACATATAATAAATTAACACACGCAAAAACTTTGTCAGGAGGAAACATGTACTCGCCTCATGATATCGGCTATAATTGGCGTAATATACGAGCAAATTTCGTCACACTCGCAGACAGTAGTTCTTCCTTAGAAATTGAGAAACCACACATATTGCCATCTAGCTGTAACGATGGGAACCTTTAGCTACAGTGTATGCGGCATCTCTACCGGGGCTGCATCTGTCCCGGATTTACCTTATACACACTTGAACTCCGACATTTACTGGAGAGAAGTGAGGAAAGCCAGCTTCAGTCATTTGGATATATCTTCAGAACAGAAAATCCCAGATAAGCGAGGCAGGATTTCGATGCCACGATGCTGGGAGCTAGGGCACTCGGGTATAATAAACAACGTGTGAAGACGGGGATGACAGGGGAAACCTGGGATTGGAAATGGAGATGAGGGAACGAGTTGACCTGATTACTTGTTATATAACGATTTATCCTTCCATGAATATTAAAAAAAATCTCAGCTTGGTCGCCGCTTGGCGGATTTTGCAGAACTGGACACAGATGTCAAGACATGGGTACGCAGCACTCCGAAGGAAGGGTTTCAGGAAAGTCTGGAGAGACTGACCCATCAATGGCAAAAGTGCACATAGTTCCAAGGAGATTTTGTTGAGAAGGTGGACGTAACAACTGATGTGTTATTGTACCATTATATCTGACTGCGAGAATGGATATTTAACGCAGTAAAAATTTTGCAGTAGGACGCCGCTTGTGAGGGCGTGATGCTATATAGAGAGCGGGAAGCGAGAAGGTGATTTCCCGAGGCAAGGCGTGGTCATGTGTGACGAAGAAAGGATATGTGAGGAAGAGAGAAAGAGAGATGGGATTTTGTCTGGGGAAGAGACCTACCATCTTAACAGAGATTTTTAGCGGGAGCAGACAGGCCCACCACATTACGGAAATTGGGTCGTAATTCCCGTAATTGAAGGTTTCTCAGGTAAATAAAAAGATGGAAATGATTGCTAGAATTTTACGAAGTTGTAGATACCTCAGGGTTTATTAACATATGATTAGATCAATAAATATGTACCAAGCAGAACCACCGTGGGAAGCTCTGTAGTGGCCACATTCCAGACTCAAGTTGTTTCTCGGGACTTTCCCTGGCGTCCTGTGGTGTGTTGCCTCATATAAAAGCTGAGTGATATGGGGGAGATCATCCAGTTGACTATCATATTACTGCCGGCACGCGTCGCACGTCTGCCTAGATTGCGCCAGAAACCCTTTGTTCAGAACAAAAACAGTGTGTAATTATTACAGTGCGATAACTTTGATCCAGTGGATAGGAGACTTACGGAGTACAGGTGGTGGATTTGTAAGTGGCGCGATGTTCAGATACCTATCAATGAGATCGCGTGTGCTTAACGGTATCAGTAACAATAGAAAGCCGTACTTGTAGACTCGGATAAATAGCGGTAGGGGCGAAGCTCCCGAGGTGCCGAGGAAGTGTGGACAATAGGCTAAGGAGGTCTATATTTATCCTCTGATAGACTGTTGAATCCAAGTTAAGCGGGCATAAAAACACAATAACCGAGTGGATAGTCTATATAGCAGAAAATAGTTTATGGCACAGTGCACAAGTTAGCGAGTATGCAGTTATACGAGAATGGAGGACGAGGAGTGTGTATTGCAAAGTGTTAGCGCGGTGTGCTAGTTCAACCTAAATAAATGTCCAGAATGTGGCGTTATGTTTAAAGTGAATATTTCATTGTAGTAAGAAGTCGAGATATTCCGAGGGGAGTGAGGTGCAAGGACTTCAGAACGTGGCTTCGAAGACGCTACCTTGAACGAGGCATCCCTCAAGAAGAAGACAGCACCATGGGCCAGCGGGGCAGGAAGACCGGACTCCAAGAAACGACCCTGGCTGAGACTTCTACCATGATGGGCTAAATCATGCTAGCCTACCCGGAGGGAGAGAGGAGGAGATCAAATGAGATAAGTGGACCATGAATTACTAGACATATGGTAGAGTTAAGGTGTCACGCAGAGATAGTAGAATTAAACGTGTAAATGTTAATATAGGATTGATTGTGGCCCATCAGGTTGCGTATTAAGATTGTTTTGATATATCTAAGGGTAAGAGTAGTTAGATTTGTTTTTTTGTATCTTTGTGTAAAGCAGACAATGAGGTAATATTTGTTATCGCGGCGAGAGGTAGTGTGCCTAGTGATACATATTTGTTTGAGTACGATAGACCGGATATTTTCCTTTGGGTCGGTCGTGAAATACATTTTACTTGTAGGATCAGGATCACTATGTGTAATTCCCATCATATTCCAGGGGAAAGGCAGACATATCTGCGTAATGTAAGGTATGCATGCTGATGGTATTTATTTAGTTAAGGGGCTCTATTTACGTGCCTTAGACGGGCGTAAACTATAGCGGAGGCGCAGGTTTTAACGCTATTCGACTCTGTGCTACTCTGCCAAACGTTGGGTTTGAACCTCTGACCCCCAAGGTTACTGTTGACACGCCGCATATTGACGGTGATGGTTTGAGGTGATAATATGGTAGAACATGTTATGTGATTTAACTGCGACCCGTGTGGGTGATTAAATGAAGTCTGGTGCGTATGTGAGATGTGTTTTTCCTCACTTATTTTGTGGCCATTTGCTGCTATGTGTAGAAGCTTGAAAGTCTCTTTGTGAAAGAATGTAGGGTAAGACGTCTAGCGGTAGTTTGTTTACAAGTTTTTTTGATGTGGGAGGGGGCTCCAGACCCGACTGCAGGTCAATGTTCGCCTGCTCTGTATTGGGGTGAGCTCAGCCATTTTTAAATCGCTCTGGAGGTCGGTCATTCTCCTTTGACAGGGAAGTCTTTTGCAAACACTGTGCGTCATTTATTTTACCCATTTTACCTCGTATTCCTTTCTTGTTTGATTCGCATTCTTAGGGTTGTGTATTCGACTAATGTGATCTTGGCACTATGCTACTGTTATGATTGCCCTGTTGACACAAAGTTCTGCCTGGTGGACGTGGATTCACGTCCGTGTAAATAGGAAATTGAGGGCGCTAGAGTATGTTATCTGAGATTATTTTTATTACTTATTGTGCTGCTATTTTTGTGTATATAAATATCCCGGTATGGGAGGAAACTTTCATAATAGCGATAATCTCTGCGGGTATCCTTAATTCTACCATTATATCATTTTATGTCGCAGGCATAGGGATGTGGTCTCCATGTGGGGACACATCCGTTCTTTCTTGGTTCACAGATCGACAAACTTCAGCGTAACGTCATCATCCAGATTGTATTTTCTTTGTTTTCCTTTTAATTTGTAGATGTGAGCCTTTGGCGCACTTATTTTGGCACTACAGGTGCAATCCTTGTAATTAACTTGTGTTGTGAATACAAACTTATGCTCAAAATTCTGATCCCAGCGAAAGTGTTCCTCATTTCGTAGTTTAATGTAGTATATGAGTTCCCCATGATCCTCTCGTCATAAGAACCCAATTATCGACCATTTCTGCCGACTGCAGCTGAGCTGGTGCCCGTATGCAAGAACAGAAGAGCAGGTAGGTATCATCCTGCAGTATTAATGTGCCCCGTAGGGTACATAAGAGTGGCGCCCGTACTTAGGGGCCAGTATTGAGGATTATTGGGCATATAAGAGTGTCGCCCAATAGCGCGTGGCGAGAGTATCCATGGGGAAGGAGAATAATATCCACCATAATGTAGTAATTTGCCTTTAATTGGGTATGACGAGAGTATAGATGCAGACGCTATGAATATCCAAGATAGGATACAAAAACGTGTCTGAATGAAGGTGGATTATTAGTTAGGAGTTTTTCTTTGATAAATGAGGAACTGAAACAGAGAAGCCAGTAGTTTGGCATTGAATCTGTTCAAATTTTAGTGCGTTATTTTCAACAGTGAATATTGTACATGTCTTGGTGTCAATATTCTGTCTTATATTTCGTAATCATGGTGAGGATGATTTCTTTCAGGACTGTAATCTGGTAACTAACCATTGCTATTGCAACACACTGTTATTTAGATTTAAACTATAGTGTGTTATGTCATTTTTTTCAAAATTTCTGACATCTGTGGTTCATATATGATCAGACAGAGCATAAGTGGATAGGTAGAAATTTAACGAAATCTAGGGTGATGACGGTGTGCGGGTAAGACCTCTAAGTCTCTCTTGACGGGTTGGCGTATTCTCATTGTAATAAATGTCGCTGACGTTAGAAAGTTTTCGGGAGTTATTGAAGGTGGAGTTAGAAACTCAGATAGCTGCGATAAAATCACAGGTTATTGATGTAAGTGAAAAACAGATGAGTAAAATTGAGGAGCAGAAAGGCGAGTTAGAAACTCAAATAGCTGCGATAAAATCACAGGTTATTGATGTAAGTGAAAAACAGATGATTAAAACTGAAGAACAATTAGTAGGGTTAGAAGAACGTACTAACGGTAAATTAGATAGGTTGATGGCGGACAATCAGCAGACGCAGACACGGCTCGGGGAACTAGATGAGAAAATAGAAAAGGTGCGCATTTGTTGCCTGGAGAACACAGAGGAATTGAGGAGGCAGGTGTCAAACATGGAGAAGGAAACAGGAGAACAAATTACCACGTTGAAAGAAGTAGTAGGGACGCTAGAGGAAAGGACGCTTAATAATGAAGTTCTGGTAGAGAAGAGGTTGAAAGCATACGCTGTGGACATAGATGGAATAAAGAGGGAGATAGATGAAACTAGTTCTGGTCTGGTATTGTTGGAAAGGAAGTTGGATTCTAAGATAGGAGCAATAAATGAGAAGGCAGCTGACAGGATGGAACGAATTGAAGAAAAGACGAAGGCAAAAATAATTAGTCTTGAAGCTCAAGTAGAACAAACCGAGACGAAAATGACTGCCCGAATGTCAGGTTTAGAACTTCAAGTAGGACAAATGAAGCAGCAACTAGAACAGAAAAATTCTTATGAGTATCAGGGAGGAAAAGGAGAAGGGGTGCTGCTGTCATCAGGCGAAATAAAGGCGCCGGTGGAAATTAAGGTAGTGGGCAATCCCTTAAGTGAGTCAGGGGCGGTCAACGAGTTTTTAAACGTACAGAAGCCAATGATACGGAGCTCGATGCCGGAGAATGGCAATATCATTCCCGTATATAATATAGTGAGGTCAAATGAGGACAAACCTAAGAAGTTCTTAGCTAATGGCGAATGCACGCCCCGCTCATTTCTCAGGGAGATTGAAGAGTATATGGAAGATTGTCGGATACCTAAGGAGAAAAGACTCAGAACAGTAGAGAAGTTCTTAGGAGGGACTGTGTCTCAGTGGATGACTGCTTTCAAGAACACCTTCCAGTCTTATGAGGACTTTAAGGAAGCCTTTCTCAGTAGATATTGGAGCCTCTCGGTCCAACAGAATTTAAGACTGGAGCTATATGCTAGACGATATGATATGCATATCGAAACCTTCCCCGGGGTGAGTATACTCTAAATATGAAGTTTGGTTGAGATCTATCCAGCCGTTTCGACGTGATGGTGGAACAAACAGACAGACAAACAAACAGACACGAACAATTTTATTTATATAGATATAGATTATTGACGTAAAGACGCATAAAATGCTGTTCGTCACGACCAACCAATTTGTATAGCACTACGGCAAGTAGTGGAGACTTTGCATGTGCTGTGAGGAATGGTAGTAGGGGTACATATTTTTTTGCCGAGGTCGTGGCCACTGAGTTATAATTCGCCTACTTGCCGCGCGCAATCATCAGTCTGGCAGTCTCTTTAATGTCTGTTAGTTTCTTAGTGTGTATTCAAATACTAAATGATTTTTAATTGCATAATGATGCCGTACTTCTATTTAATTATGCCGGGCGAGGTGGTCATGGGCTTACGGGCGCCCAGCTCTGAGCTTGCACTCAGCAGGTAGTATTTTCGAATCCCAGTGTCAGCAGCCCTGAGGTTGGTTTTCCATGGTTTCCCATTTTCACACCAGGCAAGTGTTGGGGCTGTACCTTATTTAAGGCCAAGGTCGCTTCCTTTGCACGCGTAGCCCTTTCCTGCCTCATCGTCGCCAAAATCCTATTTATGTCGGTGTGACGTAAAGCCAATTGTAAAAAAATATTCAGTTGTAATCGTATTTCAACGGGAGATAATACCAACGTACCTAAATGATTTCTTTGTGTTATGTTATTTATTAAGTAAATACCCCGTAGTACGTTTGTGAGACCTGGCGGAAATTTTATTATACAACATTGAATCAAAATCTCAAAAAAACTATTATTACGAATAATCCACGGGGCAGATTAATTATATTTACATATAAAATAACATAACACAAAAGAAATAATTTGGTCCGGTGAAAGTAAAGTTGGTGTTCGCCTCTGTGGTGTACTGGTTAGTGTGATTAGCTGCCACCTCCGGAGGCCTGGGTTCGATTCCCGGCTCTGCCACGAAATTTAAAAAGTGGTACGAGGGCTGGAACGGGGTCCACTCAGCCTCGGGAGGTCAAATGAGTAGAGGCGAGTTCGATTCCCATCTCAGCCATCCTGTAAGTGGTTGTCCGTGGTTTCCCACTTCTCCTCCAGGAAAATACCGGGATGATACCTAAGATAAATCCACGGCCGCTTCCTTCCCTCTTCCTTGTCTATCTATTCCAAACTTCTCATCCCCCACCAAGGCCCCTGTTCAGCATTGCAGCTGAGGCCGCCTGGGCGAGGTACTGGTCCTTCTCCCCAGTTGTATCCCCGAGCCAATGACTCACACTCCAGGACACTGCCCTTGAGGTGGTAGAGGTAGGATCCCTCGTTGAGTCCGAGAGAAAAGCCAACCCTGCAGGATTAACAGATTAAGAAAGAAGAAGAAGAAAGTAAAGTTGGTATTCTCTCGCGTTGAAATTACAATTACAACTAAATATATATTTTTTACAATTGACTTTACGTCGCACAGACACAGATAGATCTTATGGGAAGGAAGCGGCCGTGGCCTTAATTAAGGTACAGCCTCAGAATTTGCCTGGTATGAAAATGGGAAAAAACGGAAAACCATCTTGAGGGCAGTCGACAGTGGGATACGAAACCACTATCGCCTGAGCGCAAGCTCACAGCTGCGCGACCGTAACCCCACGGTCACCTCGCCTGGTACAATTACATAGATGTACGGCATGAATATGCAATTAAAAATCATTTAGTATTTGAATACACACTAAGAAACTAACAGACAATAAAGAGACTGCCAGACTGACGAATGCGCAAGGCAAGCGAGTGAAATATAACTCAGTGGCCACGACCTCGACAAAATTATGTACCCCTACTACCCTTCCTCACAGCACATGCAAAGTCTCCACTACTTGCCGTAGCGCTATACAATAAAGGGAAGATCTTGCATATAAGAAAACAAGGCTTGCACAAATATCTTTTTTTAAATAATTCCTAGTTCCAGCTGGCTAAAGTGGAATAAAATGTAATATTTACTCTACAAAGTGGGGGTGGGAGCGACTGTCCCTCCTCACCCCACCCCTAACCGCCGCTACTGTTTGTAGACACGCCAAAGATGCAGTAAATGAAATAAGCTATACACGTGTATACATTCAACTCGATAAAAGAGCTGATTGTATGGAATAAAAACTAATACAAAAAGAAAAGCAAAGTCACCTCCGTACAGGCCATGAAGGCCCTTGGAGGAGTGGAAGGTAAAGGCTTCCGCATTGTTAACCTCGGCACGTGATGGGGTAGAGTGGTTAGCTCAACTCCTGGCCGCCTTTGCCCCCAGGAATTACCTTGGTACTCATTTTTGGTGTTGGCTGAGTGAACCTCAGGGCCATATGCACCTCCGGAAGTGGATATCTCGTTTCTTAAATGTTTACGACTTCTTGACGGGGATTCGAACCCACGTCCTTCCGGGCGAACCGAGCACGCCTTTACTGCCTCGGCCAGTCAACCCCTAAAAACTGATACTGTTCGACGAAATATGTGTAGGAGGCGTACGTCTTTTTGGAGCTTCTGTTGCACTCCGACCAGCTTGTCCAGCTCAAAATAATGTCTGTGTATTCACCGCTGCTGATCACACCAGCCATTGCTGATATGCAGACGGCAAATATAGTGCGGCTGTACCATACACCAGCCTAGAACTATGCGGTCGAAAACGATGTTTACTAATGCAAGGGGTGCATTATACCGGTAGCACTGAGTAACATGCTGCGAGCAACACTCCGTTTCTTCTCTTCATATTTTGACGTAAACTTCCCGCTGGCTGTAGTGCCCCTGTGAAAATCAGTTGGTAGACATCCCATTCATTGTTTGTGCATACGGGGCATTTATGAGTAGAAAGTACGGCGTACGAGAGACACCTGGCATAAGGAGACGATCTCAGCGGTCAGTTCAGTCTTTCGGTTGACGAGTTATTGGTTGGAAGTCATTGGTTAAAGAGTTGTTGTTCAGTAGACTTATGGTGTAGCAAGATTATACTTGTGACATGCTTTTAGGCAGTCAACTGTTTCAAATATGTTTCAAGGTTGTCATCTCGATGTGCAGCGATTGGCAGTTGTTTTTAAATGGAAGTTTGAGATGTGAGTATTCTGTTGTGACAGCAGTGATTAAAGTTATGTGTGTTTATTTTGTAAATAGATGTAAATAAAAATTGTTCCAACCGACAGCATGTCGTTTGCGCCTTTGTGGATACGTTAACATTTGGCAGTAAGCAATCACTAACCATTTTCAACTGACTGCGCTTAGTTAGATGCCAGTGGACCAGAGGCATGTGTTTGTCCATTTTATGTTAAAATTCATTCATCAGTACAGAACATTAGTAGATTAAACAAATTACAAAAGAAAAAGGAATTACATTCGGTCAGCTATCACGTTATAAGTAGATTTTCACTGCAATATAATATAATATAATATAATATAATATAATATAATATAATATAATATAATATAATATAATATAATATAATATAATATAATATAATATAATATAATAAAATATAATATAAAATAATATAATATAATATGAGATCGTATTACCTCTTGCTCAGTGGCGGCCGTTGTAATTGGGAACATGCATCATTTTCAAAAATATTTTTATTGAAAAGTACACCAATGAAATAGTACGTAAATGTATTACATTGTGGCATGTTGCCTTGTTTTCTACCAATAAAAAAATATTTAATAGTGCCTTTCCGCAAGGCGAGTGAAACGGCCTCTGACGTAAGCGGCGCGCTGTGACGTCACGATCCAGTACCGCATGGAGCTCTACCAGCCGTTGTGCATCAGCCGTTGCTAAAAGCCGATTGTTTATTATTCATGATCGCGAATAACTTCAAAATGATAGAAGAAAGGTTCAAAACAGCACAGTCAGACAATCTATCATGTGTAAATGTCATCATTCTTGAAAAATAGTGACTTTTGTGGCCGCAGAAATTCGCGGATAACAAGCAAGTTTGTAAGTGGCGTCTTTTATATACGTGCAATGTACTGCAACCCATAGTATTAGGATAACAACGAACCTGGATAGATATCACATCACTTTCAACATTTCCTTCTAGACTGATTCCCCTATTAAAGAATAACATTACATTTTCGGGCTTTCGGCATTAGTAAAGTAAGAAATCGGATTTCAGCACTAACATAAACATATAGGTAGCATTATAGTACTAGTCCGCCTCTGTGGTGTAGTGGTTAATGTGTGCCACTCCCGGAGGCCCGGTTTCGATTCCCGGCTCTGCCATGAAAGTTGAAAACAAATAGTACGAGGGCTGGAACGGGGTCTACTCAGCCTCGGGAGGTCAACTGAGTAGAAGGGTTTCGAATCCCACCTCAGCCATCCTCGAAGTGGTTTTTCGTATTTTCCTACTTCTCCTCCACGCACCTAAGGCCACGGCCGTTTCCTTCCCTCTTCCTTGTCTACCCCTTCCGATCCTCCCATCCTCCAACAAGGCCCCTGTTGAGCATAACAGGTGAGGTCGCCTGGGCGAGGTAATGGCCCTCCTCACCAGTTTCATCACCATACTCAAAGTCTCACGTTCCAGGACACTGCCCTTGAAGTGGTAGAGGTGAAATCCCTCGCTGAGTCCGAGAGAAAAGTGTCCTGGTGACATTTTAGTCGCTCAATACAGGAATGTCTTTGGGTACTGTGACTTTTACTTTTTTTTTTTTCTGTTTGCTTTCCGTCACACCGTCACATATAGGTCTTATGGCGACGACGGGACAGGAAAGGCCTAGGAATGGGAACAAAGCGGCCGTGGCCTTAGGTACAGTCTCAGCATTTGCCTGGTGTGAAAATGGAAAACCACGGAAAACCATCTTCAGGGCTGTCGACAGTGGGGTTCAAAACCCACTATCTCCCGGATGCGAGCTCACAGCTGCGCGCTCCTAACCACACGGCCAACCGGCGCGGTATTTTTATCCTTCGGTTTATTGACTTGGCTTGTATAACCTAAAACTTAGGCTAAGTTGGATAATATTTTAAACACCTACATCACTATTTTCACCCGTGTGCAATTATGTTATTTATTTCATTAATATTATGATAATTATTATAATTGAGCATTGTTAACTTATAAGACCCCAACAGACAAGCATTGGTTTTGTGTAGAGTTATACATTTGTTAAATTCATGTTGTTTCCTTTCATGATGCACACGCCTATTCTTTGTTACATTATAGAGTATTTAGATATAGCCTAAATTTCTTTACCAATTAAGCTCTTCAATAAAGGCATACATAACATTCAAACAAATTCATCTTACGTTAAAATCTTCAAAAAAATAAACTGTAGACTTTTCCGGTATATAACCAGCATTTCTCCAGCTCGCCAAAATCCATTTCTCCCTAGTTTTAGCGTCTTTGGAACGTTTATAAACAATTTGTTTGGTATGGTATGCGATGTTCTATTGCACATCGGAACTCTACACCATTTATAAGTTTTCTGCCTTACTGTCTGTTCAGGATTCATTTTAAGTCTAAAATATACCACTCAGATTATTATCCAATGTATAGACCTCGAATTTAACCATACTAGACACTAACGTAAAGTAGAAATACGCGAAGTGTATCCTGCTTCTCACAGCACACTATGTGTTATTTCGTCTGCTAATTTAGTCAACCTGTACGATGACGTCAGGCCAATGAGATCGCGTACTTGCGTGACGTGACATTTTCGTAGATTTTTATCATGTTTGGAGTTATTATTTGTACATTCTAATCACATTTTTGAATTCTGCATGCAATTTTGAATCAGATTAGCATATTTTTAATTAAAACCCCGGATCATGCATGTTCCCTATTGCTATCTCGACTTTCTTCAAGGCTAGAGAGGTTGAAAAAAAACCTCTACCATAGGCTCACCGTCTGCTGATGTCTGCGAGTTACGTCACTTTAAGGAATGCTGACAACCAAATTGTAGCACGAGTCGGGGTTACATTGCCTAACGTGCCATTTTACCTGGTAGCCAGGGGCGTAGCGTTAGGGCCTTCAAGGGGCCTCGCAAAATAATAAATTATGTCTAGCCTAATGTCACTCTGCAAAGAAATGGTGCGAAGACCAGATCACGACGAAATAGTTTGGTTTTACAATTGTATGTAGAAGAATTGCCATTTGGTTGCATCTAGCAGCTGTTATTATAATTGTATTCACTGTAACACCAACTCTAAACAATGCTTGCTCTTGCCCTCTCCCAGGACACACTCCACACGAGAGACCTACACAAAATTATTAAAAAATAATTACAGCAATGAAAATTGATACCAGAATATCATATTTAGTTAGAAAATTATGCTGAGATCGTATTATGCACAAATTTTGTTTATCAATCAATCAATCAATCAATCAATCAATCAATCAATCAATCAATCAATCAATCAATCAATCAATCAATCAATCAATCAATCAATCACTCAATCAATCAATCAATCAATCAATCAATCGATCAATCAATCAATCAATCAATCAACATTGATCTGCATATAGAGCGCTCGCCCCTGTCCCTGTGTGCTGTTCCTCTAGGCAATACATTTTTCTTGTAATAACACGTGCCCCAGCCAATATTGGTTGACACCTTACGGTAACAGATCTTTGCACATGGTTATGAGGGTGTTCAGGGGTTGTAGTAAGGATGTAAAGGAGAGGGCTTATAAGTCTCTGGTAAGACCCCAACTAGAGTATGGTTCCAGTGTAAGGAACACTTACCAGGATTACTTGATTCGAGAACTGGAAAAAAAATCCAAAGAAAAGCAGCTCGATTTGTTCTGGGTGTTTTCGGACAAAAGAGTAACGTTACGAAAATGTTGCAAAGTTTGTGCTGGGAAGACTTGGGAGAAAGGTGACGAGCAACTCGACTAAGTGGTATGTTCCGAGCTGTCAGTGGAGAGATGGCGTGGAATGACATTAGTAGACGAATAAGTTTTAGTGGTGTTTTCAAACATAGGAAATATCACAATATGAAGATAAAGATGGAATTCAAGAGGACAAATTGGGGAAAATATTCGTTTATAGGAAGAGTAAGAGATTTGAATAACTTACCAAGGGAGATGTTAAAATTTTTTCCAAATTCTTTGCAATTATTTAAGAAAAGACTTGGTAAAAAACAGATAGAGAATCTGCCACCGGCGCAACAGTCCTAAGTGTGCAGACCAGTCATGATTGATTGATTGATTGATTTTTGATTGATTGATTGATTGATTGATTGATTGATTGATTGATTGATTGATTGATTGATTGATTGATTGATTGATTGATTGATTGATTAATTAATTAATTAAATATATCGGTTCTCTTAAGTGCGTAATAATCGCAGTAGGCCATATATCAAATGGTAAAAATCATGTTGAGGGCAGTACTTTATTCAGACTTCAATGTTTATTTCTCCTGAAAACCTAGAAAAAGTGACTTAGTTCCTTTCTCCACCGTCCGATTCAATTTAGCTTTAACTTTAAATGGAACATAACATAAATTGAATTAATGTTCACTTTCAATAATCTTGCAGTAGTAAATATATTCCGATTTGAGAATTTAAAGTGTTTGTTATTTTTTTGGAGGTTAAACTTGCATGGTCATTCTGTATTAGTCACAAAATAAGTTATTTTATTTATTGTTATTTTATTTATTTTATTGTTTTAAAGATCCCAAGAGCTAATGCTCGTATTGGGATAGTACATTACAAAGCTGACACAGTTACGATACTAAAGACAAATTGAATTATTGATAATACAGAGCTGATAAAAAAATTAATATTTTTAATCTAAAATACAACATTTGTCAACGATGCAGTTGTTGATTAAAAGTTTATGTAAACAGAACAATACAGCTCAATATGAAACCTGATAATAAGTTCATCTAAACAGGCTAAATCCAAGAACATTACATTTTGTCATAAATGTTTCTTAATATTTCTTAATTCTTATTTCTTAGCATTTCTTATGAATGTATTAATATTCTGACAAGCTTTTATTGAGTCTGGAATAGAATTGTGCTATTATAGCTCTATAAAATACACCGTTGATTCCATACTTCACTGTATTCATTTTTGGGACATGTGTTGCATGATCGTGAATAGATGAATTACTGATGAATTGGGAACATGCATCATTTTCAAAAATATTTTTTTTTGAAAAGTACAGCAATGAAATAGTACGTAAACGTATTACATTGTGGTATGTTGCCTTGTTTTCTACCATTAAAAAAATATTTAATAGTGCCTCTCCGCAAGGCGAGTGAAACGGCCTCTGACGTAAGCGGCGCGCTGTGACGTCACGATCCAGTACCGCATGGAGCTCTACCAGCCGTTGTGCATCAGCCGTTGCTAAAAGCCGATTGTTTATTATTGATGATCGCGAATAACTTAGAAATGACGGAAGAAAGGTTCAAAACAGCACAGTCAGACAATCTATCATGTGTAAATGTCATCATTCTTGAAAAATAGTGACTTTTGTGGCCGCAGAAATTCGCGGATAACAAGCAAGTTTGTAAGTGGTGTCTTTTATATACGTGCAATGTACTGTAACCCATAGTATTAGGATAACAACGAACCTGGATAGATATCACATCACTTTCAACATTTCCTTCTAGACTGACTCCCCTATTAAAGAATAACATTACATTTTCGGGCTTTCAGCATTAGTAAAGTAAGAAATCGGATTTCAGCACTAACATAAACATATAGGTAGCATTATAGTACTAGTCCGCTTCTGTGGTGTAGTGGTTAATGTATGCCACTCCCGGAGGCCCGGTTTCGATTCCCGGTTCTGCCATGAAAGTTGAGAACAAATAATACGAGGGCTGGAACGGGGTCTACTCAGCCTCGGGAGGTCAACTGAGTAGAAGGGTTTCGAATCCCACCTCAGCCATCCTTGAAGTGGTTTTTCGTATTTTCCTACTTCTCCTCCAGGCACCTAAGGCCATGGCCTTTTCCTTCCCTCTTCCTTGTCTATCCCTTCCGATCCTCCCATCCTCCAACAAGGCCCCTGTTGAGCATAACAGGTGAGGCCGCCTGGGTGAGGTAATGGCCCTCCTCACCAGTTTCATCACCATACTCAAAGTCTCACGTTCCAGGACACTGCCCTTGAAGTGGTAGAGGTGAAATCCCTCGCTGAGTCCGAGAGAAAACCAACCCTGAAGGATAAACTGATTAAGAAAGAAAGAAAGAAGGAAAGAAAGAAAGATCATCTATCATTCCCAAAAAAATATATATTTACGGTTGGGACAACTGGCCTACCCACTTCCGGGGCCCATGAAAGAGAATTAAATATCTTTGTGGAGGGAAAAAGTTAAACATGATAAAGATAAATATGACTTAATCTAGTTTTCACAAGTCGGGCTGAGTGGTTCAGACTGTTGAGGTGCTGGTCTTCTGACCCCAACTTGGCAGGTTCGATCCTGGTTCAGTCCGGTGGTAGTTGAAGGTGCTCAAATACGTCAGCCTCGTGTCGGTAGATTTACTGGCAAGTAAAATAACTCCTGCAGGACTAAATTACTGCACATCGGCGTCTCCGAAAATCGTAGAAGTAGTTAGCGGGGCGTGAAGCCAATAACATTAATTACATTTGGCTTTTAACAAGCTGAGCATATCAGGAAAGAAAAGTGTCCTGGTGACATTTTAGTCGCTCAATACAGGAATGTCTTTGGGTGCTGTGACTTTTATTTTTTTGCTTTACGTCACACCGTCACATATAGGTCTTATGGCGACGATGGGACAGGAAAGGCCTAGGAATGGGAAAAAAGCGGCCGTGGCCTTAGGTACAGCCTCAGCATCGAGCTCACAGCTGCGCGCTCCTAACCGCACGGGCAACTCGCGCGGTATTTTTACCCTTCGGTTTATTGACTTGGCTTGTATAACCTAAAACTTAGGCTAAGTTGGATAATATTTTAAACACCTACATCACTATTTTCACCTGTGTGCAATTATGTTATTTATTTCATTAATATTATGATAATTATTATAATTGAGCATTATTAACTTATAAGACCCCAACAGACAAGCATTGGTTTTGTGTAGAGTTATACATTTGTTAAATTCACGTTGTTTCCTTTCATGATGTACACGCTATTCTTTGTTACATTATAGAGTATTTAGATATAGCCTAAATTTCTTTACCAATTAAGCTCTTCAATAAAGACATACATAACTGTTCCATATGCCTTTGCTGGCGGGACCTAGTGTTTACAGTGCACTATGTCTTCTGGTATGGGCTAGAGCAATCTTGTTACTTTCATTGATCTGTCTCAGCTTTATCCTTGGCTTTGACAAAATGAAAGTGACTGAGGTATGAGTGATGCTAGTAATGCCATTCCTTCTGCAGCCAGTCCCTGCTCTGAATGGTGTGAAAATATTGCTCATAGGGTCGGTTGGTGCATGCATTTCAGTGGGCTTGGCAGACTGATATGTAATAGCAACTTCTGGCCCGGTGAGGAAAGCAACGGGAAACTACCTCACTCCTCATTTCCCTAGTATGCCTCTTCAGTGATGCCTAGGCCATCTATGACAGCTGATGGCAGAGCTGTTGAGGATCCAACCAGCCTTCGGGCTGAGGACTAAACATACATACAACTGTTCCATGCCAAGATATATTGGTAGAATTAGAGCTGTCAAAATGGTTCATAACCCCTTTGATTTATTATCTTGACATGGATCACCCAAAACATAGGTTAGGTTTGGAGAATACTTTAATAATCAGCATTATTTAATGCACTGTTTATTACTTTCATATTCCAAGATGTAATTGAAGCATTTAAATAAAGCATCATACATTAAAATTTAAAGTATTACCACTAGAACAGCTGACATGGAAAAGTGATTTGAAAATTCAAACAAATTCATCTTACGTTAAAATCTTCAAAAAAATAAACTGTAGACTTTTCCGATATATCACCAGCATTTTTCCAGCTCGCCAAAATCCATTTCTCCCTAGTTTTAGCGTCTTTGGAGCGTTTATAAACAATTTGTTTGGTATGCTATTGCACATCGGAACTCTATACCATTTTTAAGTTTTCTGCCTCACTGTCTGCGCAGGATTCATTTTACGTCTAAAATATACCACTCAGATTATTATCCAATGTATAGACCTCGAATTTAACCATACTAGACACTAACGTAAAGTATAAATACGCGAAGTGTATCCTGCTTCTCACAGCACACTGTGTGTTATTTCGTCTGCTAATTCAGTCAACCTGTACGATGACGTCAGGCCAATGAGATCGCGTACTTGCGTGACGTGACATTTTCGTAGATTTTTATCATGTTTGGAGTTATTATTTGTACATTCTGATCACATTTTTGAATTCTGCATGCAATTTTGAATCAGATTAGCATATTTTTAATTAAAACCCCGGATCATGCATGTTCCCTATTACCGTTTTCCATGATCTTATGGCAAATTTTAGTAATATGATTTGAAACATAATGTTCTTAAAGGAACTGGTTTACGCGACATATATTCGTATTATTCTTCACAGTACCGTATCAGGTCCCCCTGACGTTGGCGATCACTGTGGCGAATGCAGTACGATCTCTTGCTAGGTGGAAAAGTCTTTCAACACTGTGAATTCCAGTCCATTCTTTGATGTTTCCAAGCCATGATGTTCGCCTCCTCCCAACACCTCTTCCACCCTATATTTTGCATTGTACAATCCGCTGTAAGATGAGGTTACGGTCATTTCTAAGGATGTGGCCAAGGTAAGAGATCTTCCGGAATTTTATTGTTTGAATGAGTTCCCGACTTGCTCTTGCCCTTCTGATTACTTGTATTTCACAACGCAAACTTCTCAGTTCAGTTGTACCGCAACCATGGCCTAGGCATGATGCAACTCAGTTTATATTACCAAAATTGATACCTCACGTGCTAGTACTTCAGTGCGAGGTGATCATTGTTCCACAGTTTCAAAATAAATCAGAAATATCACAGACCGTGCAGCTCATTCTTGGGATTGATTGAGCCCAAAAATTACCGAGCCTCTTTGTTACTTGTTTCTTATATCCTTTAGATACTGTACCGAAAACGGTAAGAACTGCTGGTAAGTTCATGCTTAGTCCACCGGAAAAGAGTGTCAGAACTCAGATGAGGCAATATTATAAAGGAATACACGATACTGTTAATACCTATAGGTTTTCAGGACAATTTTGAGTTACAGTATAATTCATTAGAATGATCTCGTCACTTTGTAAATGAGATATGATTACTTTGTTCAGTAAATAGGCGACACATCAAACTGCAAAAGAAATTGAAAATTGAGAAAGTGAGATACACTCCATTAGGTTTAGAATGGCAGTACACGTCTGTAGAAAACTAACAGATTACGTGAGTGCAGACTATTGTTGTAACGTTAGTGACTTCCAAGATTCTTGCTTTTGAACCTATGGAAAAAATATTCCAACCATCCCTAGGAGAAAATTCAAGATATTTCAATAAAAGCCAAGAGTCATAGCGTCCAGAAATATTCATAAAATTTTCTTACTAATCCATTTTGTACAGCAGCATTATAAAGAGGCTTTCGAGAATACTACTCCTGACGGACATTTCTGTCGTAATCGGAAATTCTTGTTCTCGTTTTCTTTCCTCTTCACAGTTATAAACATGGAGCAAATCAGCACGCTCATTGTTTCAATGAATTCCGCAGTATTTCCTTAATCATTGCTTTAAAATGTTCTTGATCTGCATGTCCCTAAATAGCTTCACAGTGTTTCTACCAGCAATGTAATACTCATTAAGGTATCTCAGAATCACTTAAAATTATGTTTCGTCGTGTTTGCCGTGGATGAAAAAATATTGTCTTACATGACCTTATAATCTGCAATTATATAGGAAGGTGTCAGAAAATATTCAAAGAATCACGTAAGGATATACGCAGCAGGTACTTATATATCCATTTATTCAACAATTTGTGCCAGTTTGTGCTTTCCAGAGAAAATTATGCAAATAGCGGAGTTAGAAATGTGAGCACTACTCCTTCTGGATTATAGTGGAAACGCAGTTATCTCCTGTGGTATTTGAATACAAAATAGGACATTCAGATATATAACTTTCTTAAGATATTGTGACAAATACATTGAAAGAGAATACTTTCCTGTACCTTTACTTTTAATGCCTTTTCTCAGCTAGTGACTAATATCTCGCCCCAAAATTGTGTTCCGATAACTGGATTAATGGAAAACATATCGAATCTGTTGTTCAATGTTTTGTATCAGCCTTTAAGAAAAGTCTACTAAGCAATATGCATTACGTTTGCATCTTATAAATAAAGTTGTAGGGATTTCGCCGTCTGTAATTCCTTTTGCTCTGCCAAATTTTCAAATATTTATCCGTTTTAGGTCAACTCAAGACCGAATCGGAGGTTTTTACTTTTCGTGTCTGTTTGTTTGTCTGTTTGTCTGTTCCACCATCACGTCGAAACGGCTGGATAGATCTCAACCAAACTTCATATTTAGAGTATACTCATCCCGGGGAAGGTTTCGATATGCATGTCGTTTTAAAATTATTGAAAAGACGGGGTTTTTATAGGATAACTACAACGGTTTTCCTCCATTTTCTCTTATACTATTGATTTTCTGTAAACTCTGTGGACCGTATGTGAAAGGCCTCTTCATTATAAACAACTTTCTTTATGTTCATAATTTACCTTACTCTTCAAATGACGGAGAAATTTACTATTTTCCGCCGATACCATGCTCTGCATTGAGTGACCGACAGACCGACAACGAACCTAAAGGTTACGATGGCAACGTCTCTGACTGATTGCCAGCAGGGAAGTAACGTATTGCCATTTTCCTCATCATTCCTTTAAATTCGTGGTTGTTCCTTGGGTAGAAAGCAAGAGAGTCGTCAATCGGCCATTCTGCGGGATATTCGCGGAATATCATTGGAGGTTATAACCGTCCTCGAATAGCTTAAGTAATAACACAAATATTAATCTTGTCTGATTACCTAAGAATCCCTACGCCTAAATTTCTCTCCGATTACCGCTTTCTTATATCCATAACTCACACCGGCATAATTTATTGAGGAGCATTTGATTTTCCAATACATTCACTTGGTATTTACATATCTGTCGTCAACCGGATGTCCTCAGTTATAATCCATTTTCTATTAATTTCAACTTACTAAACTGTATTATTTTCTTCCTTAATTACCACGTATGTATGCGAGGGCTAATCCCGAATGCTGGACACTCTTTTCTTTGAGGAAATATTCTAAGCTATGCAAATGTATAAGATTTGGCAAAGGAAAATTCCGAAATATGGATGCAATTTTAACGAAGGTGCAGACCTTCGTTTCGGGGTAATTGGTGGCTAATCAGTAAGTCGTATCACAAGTAAGCAAATGGCGTTTCATTTTGGAGAGATCTACAACTTTTGTCCTATGAATTTTCGTCGCATTTCCATCTCAAATACGTTAAATACAGCTGTATTTCTCGATTTCAAGTTGATTTTGTACTTTTACACGTATATGTTATCATTTGGCACGCTTATAGGAAAGGTAGAATCATGACATTCGGCACGCACATTGACATGACCATTGGTCATGTTATAGCCAAATGTTATGATTCTAGCTGTCACATGAGTATCAAAAATATAAAGTAGTATGTGAAAACTGTACAAAATTTCACCCCATTCAATGACTCTAACTCAATCTAACCCATGAATATAGAAGATACGAGAAGATGTCGTAGGACCAACCATGCAGAGCACTGAAAGGGGCGTCTGATGGTCAAGTCCGTTTGTAGATACATCGTACTGTTTCAAAGCAGTAACTATCGAAATAAAGGTCTTCACTTCTATAGTGTGTCTGTACATTGACAATTTTGGCGAAATTTCCGTACAGTAATCCGTTTCAGGGGTAATAATGACCATCTGCATATATTCTGTTTTGGTGTCTGTTTGTCTATAACTTGGAAACTGCTGGATATATTTCCACCAAACTTGACATCTATAATCCACCTGTCCTCTGGTAGATTTAGGGCAAATATTGTTTCTAAATCCCTGAATTGACTGGGGGATTATACGAAACCGAAAGCGTGATTTTGCTTTCCCACAAAATATACACAATCAAACTTAATGTAAATTTACCTGCCTTAATGGAAATTAATTTCTAAGCCTTTTTCCTCATGTTCATCATTTCAATACGAGAATTAATAAGGGAGATATCATTAACAGACCGTTTTCCGGTACAAGTCCCACCGGACTTAACTCAAGAGCGGGTGCGTGTAAAGCGTATTTTTTACAACTTGAAAACTACTGAAGATATTTGAGTCAAACTTTACATTAACATCCACCTGTCCAACGGTAGGTGTTAATCGTCAATAACATTTCATGTTCCCGGAATGGAATGGCGGTTTATAGGGAACCGAAATGATGATTTTACTCTTACACAATATATACAGTACAAGACCAACCTGACTGGAAATCGACCAAACGTGATGGAATTCCATCTTTAAAACTTTTTTCATGTGCATTTTTTCGACAGGAGGATTAATAAGGGAGATATCATAAACGGTCCGTTTTTCAGGTTGAGTCCAGCGGATATAGCCCAAAAGGTGTTGTACGTGGAGCAGGTTCCTTATCCATCTATGTAAATAAAATCGTAACGACTGTGTGCCTGTACATTGACTATTTTGGCGAAATTTTCGTACAGCTACACGTTTAAGGGGTAATAATGACCATCTGCATATTTTTGGTTTAGTTTGCTGAAAGTCCTCATTTTTACACTCCTCACCGAAAACTCAGATTGCGGCATAATCTGCCAGTCGAAGAAGGATATTGATTTTTGGCAAAATTATACGTTTTAGCGGACGGAAAACTTCCAAGATCTTTAAATTTTTCCCTTTTTATCCCGAAGAATATCGAAATATGGAGGCAATTTTCATGATGGTGCAGACCTTCGGGAAGTATTATCGCATAAAGGATGGCGCAATCCCCGTTCAATTTGGAGTGATCTACAACCTTGGTCTTAAGACTTTTTGTCGTATTTCTATACCTTTTACGTTTGATTTTTCTCTATTTCTCGATGTTAAGTAAATTTGGACTTTTCACATACATAATTCATACCTTCCATCACTAATAGGAAAGATAGAATCATCAAACTCTACACGAAAATTGGTCCACGCAGTAGCCATATGTGAGCCAAATACATACGTACATACATACATATCTTTATTGCCCACCCTAGTGTACACCATCGGCTTACAGGCAATAAAGACAGACAGAGCGAAACAAAGGAAAACAAGCAATAATAGCAACTACATCTCTCTTAAAACTACTTAACTACATTAACTACCTCTACATCTACTCAGTATCATCCCACACGTACGCGGATAGCCAGCACACATGCAGGACGATACCGCACTACTAACTACCCTAAGCCCAACCCCTGACTACCACCTAAAAAAAAATTAATTAGACTGGTCGCTGCAACAGCCCTGGTATGGAACACACGCCCACCAACCCGTCTACAGCAGCCACCAGCCTTGCCACGTGATAACTGGTATCGTATCTCACCGACACTCGCTGACAAACACTGTGTTCCTTCCCTTATCATGTGTTACAAGCCACCCTGGCTGAAACCAGACCCAACAGATGGCCTGCCACACACTTCCGCTATGTACGTCATATATACTCTTGTCCATTGTCAGCACACTACCTTCCCTTTCCTTTTTCTTTCCGTGCAGACATGCTCAAGTCTAACTTCTTTGGAGTGGGGTCAAGTCCCCACCCCTCCCTCTTCCCTTGATACGTCACCCTCACCTCTCACGCACTACTCCTGCTCACTACATCTCACCTTATAAAACTTAAGACTTAAACATCAGTTAACAACCATTTAACATTCCTCATCAACGCACCTAAAATAATTAACTTTTTTTACACAGACACACAGTTTTCATTCGTAGTCCATTAGTTCACTCAGTCTTCTCCACCTACCACACCACACTTCACATATCAAACCGTCTCACCTTATTAAGCTTCAGACTTAAACATCAACTAACAATCATTTTACATCCCTCATCATCGCACTTAAAACAATTTAACTTTTTCTAACATTTCACTTACACACAAAGTTTCCATTCCAAATCCATTAGTTCACTCCGTCTTCTCAGTCTACAGCACCTCAATTACATCAAACTGTTAGACTTATCCCATTTCTTCCATCCTATTAAACTTAATATATAAAAGTCAAGAATCCCTCAATTGTACACCCCTCATCAAGGCATCTACACCATTTAACATTTGTTTCATATGACCTACTTTCATAATTTCCATACTGCCAACATTTTCTCTTTTACTACATTCCCAATTAATCTATCTCAATTCTATCACATACACTTTCTTTATCCTCCCTCCTTACACAAATACACTTAAACAATCCATTTTTCCACTCCTCATTTACACACCAACAGACAGTACTCCATTCCAAGTCCATTAGTTCACTCAGTCAACTCACTTTCTTTTTTGCTTCCACCTAAGCTTCATTTCAACTATCCACGATAAACTTAAACTATATACCAACTTCTTAAATTTACACTGCCCTCAAACCTACTCAACCTCCCCTTTTCTCAACTCTTACCTAATTTTCTCAGGCTTTCCCTTGGCCCCAGGCGGATCACCCTTCCACAGGGCAAGGTGCTCTCCCCCTTTCCCCTAACACTACAGCCCCCTCTTCTGATATCATGATTACCATGATGCCCTTCCCGCATCTGCTCAGGGCGGAGATCCATTCCTCTGAGCAGAATGCCTTCCCCCTTTCTCCCTCGGCACGAACCACATTATCTGCACAACCCCTGTTACTCCCTCAATTTCTTTATAAATATAGCTCTGGTCACATTTAAGAATTTCGCTATATTCGTTCTTTTCTCCCATTCTCTACATAACCAAGATGTTATCTTATAGCTTTCCCCTACCATATGCAGCTCCTTCTTGCTTAGTAGTTTGATCTTTATCTCCGCCAATGGTCGGCATTGATTAAAAATATGCAGGTCCTCCCACTTCTCTCCACATAACACACATCTATCCCTATTCTCACTACCTACCCATCCCCTATTCCTTGGAAAACCCAATACCCAAAAATACAAACCTATCTTATCCCTTCTACCCTCAAACTCCGTTTTCGGGTTTATTACTTCCACCAATTTATTTAATACTGATAAAGAGACTCTCTCTCTACATTCAACTATTAAGCTCTGTTTTTTTTTGCTAGGGGCTTTACGTCGCGCCGACACAGATAGGTCTTATGGCGACGATGGGATAGGAAAGGCCTAGGAGTAGGAAGGAAGCGGCCGTGCCCTTAATTAAGGTACAGCCCCAGCATTTGCCTGGTGTGAAAATGGGAAACCACGGAAAACCATTTTCAGGGCTGCCGATAGTGGGATTCGAACCTACTATCTCCCAGATGCAAGTTCACAGCCGCGCGCCTCTACGCGCACGGCCAACTCGCCCGGTATTAAGCTCTGTCTTTCAATATCTAGTAGTCTTCCCTTTATACTTTCCCATACCAATTTATTCCTACTATCCCCCCAGACCTCTCCATATACCCCCAATCCAATCATTTGTAACCATTTTTTGCACTTATTCACCCAGAAACCTTCATTCGTCATACCTTTCTGAAAACTGAACGTTTCTTGTACTAACGCCCCACCCTTCCCTTCCTCCAATCTAATCCAGTACTTGAACACCCTCTTAGCTATTTCAACCTCTATCGATTCTTTACAGACTAATCTGGCCCCGGCATTGGCTGTACAATTCGGGAGGTCCATCATGATCTTGCTAAATTTCGCCACCACCTGGTTTAGTTCACTCCTGCCCTCCTCCATTCCCCATACTTCAACCCCAAATAACATTTTGCCCATTACCAGTGATTTAAACACCGTTTTCTGAATTTTGTATTTAACGTCTGGAAATTTCTTTTGTAATACCCCCACTGCCGCAAGCGCTCCTATTCCTTTAAATTTTGCACTCCTACACTGATTTTTTCCAAGAAGCATTCTTACTAATTATTACACCTGGATACTCAATTTTCCCCCTGGTTTAATTTCTTCCTGATCTAGCCTCCAGACTTCATTATTCTTTCTCCCACCCCTTTTCCTACACACCATTATCTGAGTCTTCTTACATTTACTCTGAGAGACCATTTCCTAGTATATTCAACTACCTTGTCCAACCCTTTTTGCAACCCACTTGTCCTCAAAGCCAAAATCAATAGGTCATCCGCGAATAGCAACCCCGGAACCTCCATTTTCCCTACCCAAGGGCATTGCAATGCGTCTCCACCATGACCCTCTAAAATATTATTTATAAATAATATAAATAATATCGGGGATAGCTTACATCCCTATCTCACCCCGCTTTTCGATTCAAAACACTTACTCAACCTTCCATCCTGCAATTTAATCATCACAAACACTTCCTCATAAATAGTGTCTATTGCCACCTTCATTTTTTTCGACATTCCAGCCTCCCCTAATCTCAAAAATAGCGCCTCCCTACTGACCGTATCAAAGGCTTCTTCTAAGTCAATCGCTGCTATAAATAATTTACGCCCTGCTATCCTCACATACTTTGTAATCAAAGTGTCCAGAATCCAAACATTATCGACTGTATTACGTCCTTTCCTAAATCCATTTTGGAACTCAGATATCCTACCGTACTGTTCCGCCCAATTTGTTATCCTATTCGCCAAAACCCCTGTGTACACCTTTGACAGCGAGTCTAGGAGTGTAATTCCTCTATAGTTGTTTGGATCACTACTAGCTCCTTTATTTTTATAAATAGGGCATAATACCCCCTTTCTCCAATATCTAGGAAATTTCCCCGTTTCCAGCAACCTATTAAAGAATTTCATAATCCCTCTCAACATCGGTTCATTTGCCCCAACCTCCTTCCATACACTATTGGAAATAACATTCACACCTCCTGCAGCCTTGGGTCTAGCATTTTTTAATACTGTAATTAACTCCTGCCTTGTTATCTCCCCATCCAATATTGTAATGCCTACTTCCAGTCCCCTTCCAATTTGTGACTTATCTATTTCTCTACCCAATTTCCCCTCCCCTTCTAAAAGCCTTTTAAAATGCCTAACCCACTCGTTTTCTCCTATTTTATCCCCCTTCCCCACCGGTTTCGTTCTTCTGATCTTGTTTATTGACTCCCAAATCCTCTCAAATTTCTTCTCTCTACAATATATATTTATTTTTTCAGCTTCCGCCTCCTTCCATCCTCTTTTCTTCTCATTCAATACCTCCTTATACTCCCTTCTCAATTTACAATATTCCTTCCTTTTTTCTTGCACACCCTCCTTCCTAAACTCCGCTAGGGCTCTCATTACAACCTCACGTTTTCTCCTACAGTCTTCATCAAACCATCCATTCATTTTATTCTTTTTCCCCCTACCCTTCTCCTCACTTTCTTCCCCACCCTCCATACAGGGAGTTCTATTAATTTTAGCACGTTATCCATATCATTCCCTTCTACCGCCCTTTCAATTCCTACCCTTAATATATCTCCCTCCTCTTTCAAATGCTGTCTTAATTTCTCTTTAGTATTATCATCCCATACATACTTCCATCCTCCATTCCTATATCTCTCCTTACTTTCCTCCATCTTTCCCTTCTCATCAGCAACCAAAGTTCTCAATTTTATTTTGATAGGCATATGTTCCGTCAACCCACATTCTAACACCTCAAAACTCATTATTCTCCTTAACGCTATCTCTGAGCTTATTCCTATATCCACTACACTCCCCCCATTTGTAGTAATGTACGTCAAATCTCCCACACTATTCCCCTTCATCCACCCATTTAAAATAAATAACTGTTCTATAGCACATAACTCTAATAACCTTTCTCCATAACTATTTACAACATTATCCTTACTCTTCCTTTGCAGTACCCTGTCTACTTTTACTTCTTTCCCGTACACCGGTACTCTATTGCTCACTCTCGCATTCCAATCCCCCAATAAAATCATCCCATCTTCTACATACATTCCTTTAATTGTGTTTATTTCTTCAATCAGTTCGTCAAAAAATGTTTATTTGCATAAACTGAATCGCTCGGATGGTTATAAAGCAGTGCCAGACAAATTGATTCCGCTGCCCCCTTCCCCATTTTTATTCTCAACCACACTACCCCTTCTACCTTAGTCTGTAACGTCTCCGCCCATTCAGCTATCTCATTTCTTATTAAAACTACTATGCCCCCTGGGTTTCGGCCCCTCTTCCCTATTTTTTTCCTTAACACGTTAACTACTCTATAACCGTCCCATGTAATTTCAACCCCCTTTCCTAACCACGTCTCTACTAGAGCAATAATCTCAAAATTTTTCACTAAATCCACTATTTCCTTATTCCCTAACTTCCCCATCAACCCCTCAATATTCAGCATCCCTATCACCATATCTATTTATATTTCCTCCCCCTCCCTCCCTATACTTCTGCATTTCACCACTTCCCCCCTTACTTCTCGTGATTCTTCCTTTTGACTCCACCCCATCCCTCTCTTTCTTCTCCCCCCCCCATCCTTCTCCTTTTCCGTGCCAGAGTCTTTTTTCCCACCCCATAGATCTTTTAAACTTAACGATCTCGCCTTATTTAACGCCTGCTTTCTCTCCAGGTTTATTTCTGCATTTCTCCTATTCGGGGAGGTTGAGTCACTACCCTGACTCCTTTCCCTCCCCGTCCCCTCTTCACTACCTGTATCCACTTCACTTCGGTCTAGTGTCCTACTTGTTGATTCACTCCTTCCTGGGCTGTTCTGACTCACCAAGGTCTCTGCTGTCTTCGCTACCTGCCCGCTGACACCGCAGTCCCGTCTTCTCTCTTCCTTCTCCGTACTGATGTCGCCCTGCTCTCGATTTCTGCAACTCATTTCCTCCTCACATTTTTCGATCCTCAGCAGTTCCTCCTGTGTCCACGATCGCGACCAATTTCTGCCTGAAGTTACCAGACACCTCCCCACTATCTTGACTCGCAATCCCTGCGTTCTAGCACGCCACATATGCCGCTTATAGACATCCAACCGCATCCTGTCTTCTTTCTCTATCTCAGCCTTCAAATAAATGTTCGATCCTTTCAAATTTCCAGCATTCCTCAGAATTATATCAGCCATCAGGGTTGATATTAATCTTAACTTCACCGGCCTATGTCCCTTGTTCCTTCCCACTCTATATATATCATCTATATCAACTTCAGAAAAGTTTATCTCCATTTTGTTCGAAACTATGTCCACCACTTTCAATACTAATTCCACTTTTGATTCTGTTCCTTCCTCAGTTACACCATACACAAACACATTTTTCCTTGCTGATTCGTTCCTTGCTAACCTCACTTCTCTCTTCATTGCTGTTAATTCCTCTTCCAGTACCACCACCTTCTTTTTCAAACTCCCTACCTCATCTTCTATCTCCGCTAACTTGTCATTTACACCTCCAATTTCTTCTTTTATAAAAATTTTTAAGTCCTTCATCTCCTTCATTTGGGTTGCCCGGCGTTCTTGCATCATTTCCTTAATTTCTTCTCCTTTGCTTGCTTCCTTCACCACTCTCGTGATCTCTTCAAGCTCCTCCCAACCGAACGGTCCCTGGTTTGACCCGGGTTCTTTTCTATACCTCCTACCACCAGCAGCGTCGCAATAATCGTCGCACACAACATAATCTCCAACAGTCCATTATAACCACTAATTTCTCTTCCTCTCTCAACTCCACCTTCCTTCCAACACTGCCTTGCACCATGCCATCTTCCAATTCTTAGCCTGTATTGCTGTAGCGTTATTCCCATATTGCGCACCTCAGCTCACTCACACGTCCGCACTTCTCGATGTCTCGCTCGTGACTGATGTGAGCCAAATGCTATGTATGTAGCTGTCACTTAATTTATCCGAAAAGTAATGCAATGTGAGATAATCTTACACAAATTTTACCCTATTCCACGTTTTCTAACTCAATCTGTCCCAAGAATAGATATAATAAGACCAGCAATTGAGGCCGCTAAATACGGCGTCTTATGGTATAACCCTTTCAAGATATGATGTACCGTTTAGCAGCAGTTAATCTGTAAATGAAGGTCTGCAATATTGTAAACAAGCACATACTTTCGTATGTCGAACTATATATATTCACTGATGCCGATTTTGTAGCGATCGAGAAAGGGTGTGTCTCCTAATGTAATCAGTACTCCCCACACCGACTTTGACTGGCGGTAGGAATGGGGTCCTTATCCAATTCCTGTGTAACTGGCATTAATAAGGCAGGCCTACCATTGTAATGAATAATTCACTTCTCGATTTGACTTGCAGAAGGCAAGGGAGCATGCACTTTTGTTCAAAACTCCCCTTGCCCGATTGTGTTTGGCTGTAGGCAAGCGTTCCCGCAGTTATAAACAGATGTACCCATCTAAAATGTGACTGGCATTAGGCATACTGGACTGCTATTTTGATGGAAACTCACCAACTTGGTGTGACTGGCAGTAAGCTGGCTGGCAGTTGGAAAAGGGGCCTGTCATTATAATGATAACTGCACAACTCAATTTTGACTAGTTGTAGGGAAGTTTCCTCCCATTATAATAAAAACTTCTCAATTTGTAATATGTCTGGAAGTAGGAAAGGAGGGCTGCCATTATGACGGAAACTCCCCAAATCGATTGTGACCGCGCAGTAGACAATGGGGCCTGCAATTATAATGTAAACTTCCCAACTCGATTGTGACTGGCAGTAGGCAAGTGAGCCTGTCGTTATCATCACAAATCCGTAACAAGCACTTTACATTGGAAACAACGTATGGGTACCTCTCCATGCTGTTTCTCGGATAACGCTAAGAGACATGCTATTTGAAAACAATCTTATTTACTGCATGTACAGTATTTGCTTCAATATTCGTATACAATGCAGAATACCGTAGCGAAGCACGGGTACATTTGCTAGTATTAAATATTTCCAAGCACACATTTCAGAAGAACTAGCCGGTATATAATTCTGTATATAAAGTTAATTTAATTCAATCTATGAATTAATTGCTGAACTTCATCACAAAACATTTGAATAGTAATAACGTACTCTGTACTCCGGAATTTGTGGATTGGATGGTCTACCTGGTTCGTTGTAGTTGCTCTTATTGTGATGCACGAAATGAATACACGCAAACTAAAGTCGGAGGAATCAACGAATACTTCAAGAGTTCAGACAAACTGGAAATTCACTTTTGTGGTATCATTTCTGTGAAATTTATGCTTGCTCAGAATACAAACATATTTATCTCGTAAACATTCAGTCTGGAAATCTTAGGTATTGGTATGCAACGGCCACATTATATGAGTAACTTCTTATATGCAGATTGCAGTATGTTTCGGAATATGGAGGGGGTAAGACTTATCAGCATGGCATGTTTCTCTTCATGTGGCAAATAGTCGATTGGGGGCACGGCATTAAGATCGCAGTAAAGTGGTTAGAAAAGATGTTAACACCGTTCTTCATGTAGTTACTACAGCTTCGTATGCACATTGGGAATACACCTCGTTAAAGTGCATGTAAATATTAAAATGTCAACCATTCAAACACAAATGTCACCTACTTACAATCGGATGACCATTTCCGTAGGAGGACCATCTGTGAGTGGACTAACTGATCAAGCGAGTAGCGTACATGTGTGCAGAAATTACATTCTAAATTAAAAGTTACAGATAATTGTTCCTAATACGTATGTATGCAGTGTCTCGTGCTGTTTTGGCTTACTAGGTTAATCGTCCATAATCGATCGGTTTAACCCCGAGGGACTATTATGAACTTATTTGCACGATGAAATTTTTTTCAGCGTCAAAAACTAAAGCAGAGCAACCCAGGATTGATTCGCGGCCCTTAGGCGGATTTTAAGGGTCTGGTTAATTTTATAACTCTCTTATAACAAGTCACTCTATTTCTCATCATTTATACACAACACACCGCACTGACAACCACCAAAGAAACACGCAATAGTGAATACATCCCTCCACGTATTGTAAGACATGGCCTAATAGCAATGTGCGCCAGAATTCGCACCCGTTTCCTCACCATGATGTGGGAAATGTATTTGAAGGAGAAGAAGATTCGTACGATCAAATTTATGTTGTATTGTCTGAAAAATGGTAATACCTTGTGCAAAAAACATGCTGCAACAACATTCTCACCATCTGTACTGATACGAATGCGGAGCGTACTTATATGAATGCTGATTCCTTGAACTTTTGTAATGACGAAACTTGCGACGATATTTATGTATAGGAGGGGGTTGTCAAACATGCACAGAGCCCACGAGCGATCGTAACTGTGGGACGATTCCTACGTACGAAGCGTCAGTTGTGAGCCGGAATTGAGCTATCACCACGTGTTTCCAACGTTATGAAAAACTGTGTTCTGACTGAGAAATTCTGACTTTAAACGGAGGGGAATTAGGTCAAATTTCACCTAGTGACCAGCGTCATACATCAAAATTGAATGTTTGTGTGGATAAATGCCTCCGGAATTTCACAACGCTCTAATTGAAATTTGTGATGATAGCATACTGGATAGAAGCAAAATGTCACGGTGAGCTTCTCTTTTATACGAATGCCGGATAAGTGCTGAAGAAAATTCAATGAGTGCTTGGCGGATAACTACGACAGTCGACATTTCCACTACAATTATTGACAATTTTTGTCAAGAATACTGACGCTAAACATGCGAAGAAATTGCAAATGTAGCAAATACGTTGGGCTCTACGGCGTTCAGAATCATTAACGAGAAATCCCAGGAAAGAAAATTCTCTACCAAAAGGGTTCCGGAATATCTGAGAGAAGAGTAAGCAGCAGATTGCAAGAGAGGTGCACAACAATTAGTTCAACGCTACGAGACTGGAAAGGATCAGTTAGTAAACAGTATTGTTGCAATAGATGTAGCATTGATTCGTGATGTTGAGTCAGAATTGAAATCTTAATCGTTGTACTGGAAACACCCTGACTCTCCTCGGCATAAAAATAAAATAAAATAAAAATTGCCATCACCATCAGACCAAAGTCAAGCTGATGATGATCATGGTTTATGAAACGAATGAAGTAATAGCAACAAATGTCTGCCTTAGTGAACTAGTGTAACAGGCGATACTACACGGAATGTCTGCGAAATGTTTTGAGACCAAATGTTCGCCAAAGAATATCCGACACATTCGCACCTGGAGTGCTCATTCGACTCATGACCGAAAACTCCGAAAATATACTGAGAGTTTTGGAGAAATGTGTTTGGGAAATCCTTCCCAAAATACACTACTCTCCTGACATGAGCCCATCCCACTTGGACTTTTTCTTAAACACAAGAAACCACTCCGAGGGAAACGTTTTCAAACCATTGAGGAGACTTTTGTTTGAGAGGCCAAAGTAATCAGACAGATCAACAGTGATGGCGTCCTAACGAGAGTACAAGAGTTGCCAAAAGAATTAAGATTACTTTGAAGACCTGTAAAGTCATTTCATAAAATAACAAATTTTGAACCATAATTTGATGGTGTGAACATTTTATGAATGAACTTAAGAGAAATTCGCAGATAAGCTTTTCCATACGATTGAGCCTACCCTGTGATGCAATTCAAAGTACTGCGGAGTATGTGTACAAAGCACCCAGTTCAGTGCCTGCATTTATTCAGATCTTTTGCATTCACAACAAGTGTTACAGTAGTGTCGTATCTCAAATGTAATCTTAAGAATGAACGGACACTAAGAGCTCAGATTTTAAATACTTTACCACATTTTGTTGTGCATTTGAATGATTTCTTGCGTCGCACAGTGTCAAGAATAACCAAATAAATGTCCAAGTTCCTAATGTCATATCCATGTAAGCTAATGTCACGAGGGTAGCCTTAGTTACAGCGAATCACAGCTCACCGATACACTGAAAGTTACTTTCAGATTGCTGTCCTGAGCACTGACAGACCGTGGTTGCAGGATGGAGATTCCTCAAACCAACACGTCTTCACGACAGTCATCGACGAAGAAACAAATTCACTTAGAAAACATGCTTCACTAGTATTCACTATTTGATATTTGATTTAACTTCTGTTTTATGAAGAACGAGAAACGTATATACCCTCTGAAAATAATTTAGCACGAGATGGGAAGAACTGAATCGGAAAATAAATGCAATACTGCCTACATAATAAAACAGCAAGACCTCACCATGATGACCCTGACAGAGGAGATGAAGGAGAGTAATTCTGTGAGAACAAATATTTTACCGTTGCTGTATAAGTCCACAATACGAAAATCAGCGAGGATCATTGCAAGCGATCGGAAGAAGGCTAGACTGGTGACGATGTAAACTATAATCTAGAAATAAATACGTAGCATAACACAGAAGTTAAGTATCTTCAATATTTTTACTGAAAGTAAACAGTAAAATCGCAGTATATGAAACGGGAAGTTGAAGAGGAATGTAACTCTGACATTGCGGAAGATAAAATGAAAATTTACCATGAAGTAAATAACCATAAACCCATGTGAGCCACTCAGGAGATTGTTTACGTAAATACGTACCTTGCAGAACTACTGATTGGAAACAAATTTACACATCATATCTGTGCACACCCAACCTCATTGCAATAGCACTGGTTGCAAACATTACTGAGAGGTGTTCCTGGAATGAAAAGTTGCACAAATTCGCTAACATATGGGTAAAAAGAAAATTATTTTTTAATTTAGTGTGGCTATTACTAGCCTGGTGTCAGACTCGTTGTCTGAACGGTCAGCGTACTGGCCTTTGGTTCAGAGGGTCCCGGGTTCGATTCCCGGCCGGGTCGGGGATTTTAACCTTAATTGGTTAATTCCACTGGCACGGGTACTGGGTGTATGTGTTGTCTTCATCATCTTCATCCTCATCACGACGCGCAGGTCGCCTATACGTGTCACATAGAGAGACCTGCACCTGGCGAGCCGAACCAGTCCTGGGATATCCCGGCACTGAAAGCCACAACATTTAATTTACTAGCCTGGTACAGCCTTTTAAGGCAGATGAGTATGTGTGGCATCAGCCCTGAATGGGAAGATGTGTTCGTTGTAGTCGAAGATAGTCTTTCGTGAGTGGTGTGTGAGTTCCAGGGATGTTGGGGTAATGCAAATACCCAGTCCCCGTGCCTGGGGAACCAGCCACGTGAGGACCCCTCTCTGACAAGGACGTTCGCGAACTTCTTGGTGCATATTTATCCAATATTTCGTAAATAGATCTAAATTACCCACCAGATGGCATTAATGTAAGTTTTGCCCACGCATACTCACTGCAACAACAAAATGTTTTCCAATTCCGAAAAGCACATACAGTACAGATAGCAACAATTGAACCTCGCGCGTTTTTTCCCTGTTCATGTTTTTTATACTTTTTCGTAAATTGAAGGAGGTTTTGAATGTAGTTTAATCGTCAACAATCATATTGACATCCAGAGCCTTATGCTCTCAACAAATTTCATGGGGATTATCAATAATTATTTCAATGCCTCTACATTCAATAACATGCCTGGAAGAAAGCTGCGTTACAAACAGTTGAGTGTGATGCCTTGGATGCTTCTGACCTTTTCGTCTGGGATAATCTTACAACTACACGAATGTATCATTCATCCAATGATTTATTGTTATTTCTGTACTGACATTTGTGCTTAATAGATTTCTTCATCATGAAATAATCATTGTTTAGAGCTGTTTCTCTTCGTATATACTACCATACCGTAACCACGCATAACTATATCCATGGCAACTGAACTTTGTACAATAAGCATTGAACACAGCTGAACGTTCCATTATAATCGATTTTATACCATCACTACTCAGGCAGTTCTTGAATAATCATTGTGCGGTTCCTATTACTTTCATTTCTTTTTGTGCCGAGCTCAGTTTGTCCACTCCTGTTCTTTTTCGGTGGCAGGCCTTCCATTTTCACGCAATTGAATTCCATTCGCCGAAACCTTCCTTCTCCGAAGGGTCGAATCTCTCCTTGTTTACTCCTAATTCAACCTAGGAAGGGATGATTATTTATTTTTATTTATCGTATGATGGTCAATTAAAGTTATTTACATACATAACTTGATACAAAGTTTGTGGACAAATGTGCACAGTCACAAGCTCGTACAATTTTATACACTGACTGACAGTGACAATGCAACACCAAGGAGGAGTGGTTCGAAAGGGATGAAAGTTGGGGAAAAAACAGAGACGGCACGGACGAATAATTGATGTTTATTTCAAACCGATATGCAGGTTACACAATGCGCACGGCATCGACTCAGTAGGATGTAGGACCACCGCGAGCGGCGATGCACGCAGAAACACGTCGAGGTACAGAGTCAATAAGAGTGCGGATGGTGTCCTGAGGGATGGTTCTCCATTCTCTGTCAACCATTTGCCACAGTTGGTCGTCCGTACGAGGCTGGGGCAGAGTTTATAAACGGCGTCCAATGAGATCCCACACGTGTTCGATTGGTGAGAGATCCGGAGAGTACGCTGGCCACAGAAGCATCTGTACACCTCGTAGAGCCTGTTGGGAGATGCGAGCAGTGTGTGGGCGGGCATTATCCTGCTGAAACAGAGCATTGGGCAGCCCCTGAAGGCACGGGAGTGCCACCGGCCGCAGCACATGCTGCACGTAGCGGTGGGCATTTAACGTGCCTTGAATACGCACTAGAGGTGACGTGGAATCATACGCAATAGCGCCCCAAACCATGATGCCGCGTTGTCTAGCGGTAGGGCGCTCCACAGTTACTGCCGGATTTGACCTTTCTCCACGCCGACGCCACACTCGTCTGCGGTGACTATCACTGACAGAACAGAAGCGTGACTCATCGGAGAACACGACGTTCCGCCATTCCCTCATCCAAGTCGCTCTAGCCCGGCACCATGCCAGGCGTGCACGTCTATGCTGTGGAGTCAATGGTAGTCTTCTGAGCGGACGCCGGGAGTGCAGAGTGCAGGCCTCCTTCAACCAATCGACGGGAAATTGTTCTGGTCGATATTGGAACAGCCAGGGTGTCTTGCACATGCTGAAGAATGGCGGTTGACGTGGCGTGCGGGGCTGCCACCGCTTGGCGGCGGATGCGCCGATCCTCGCGTGCTGACGTCACTCGGGCTGCTCCTGGACCCCTCGCACGTGCCACATGTCCCTGCGCCAACCATCTTCGCCACAGGCGCTGCACCGTGGACACTTCCCTATGGGTATCGGCTGCGATTTGACGAAGCGACCAACCTGCCCTTCTCAGCCCGATCACCATACCCCTCGTAAAGTCGTCTGTCTGCTGGAAATGCCTCCGTTGACGGCGGCCTGGCATTCTTAGCTATACACGTGTCCTGTGGCACACGACAACACGTTCTACAATGACTGTTGGCTGAGAAATCACGGTACGAAGTGGGCCATTCGCCAACGCCGTGTCCCATTTATCGTTCGCTACGTGCGCAGCACAGCGGCGCATTTGACATCATGAGCATACCTCAGTGACGTCAGTCTACCCTGCAATTGGCATAAAGTTCTGACCACTCCTTCTTGGTGTTGCATTTGCTCTGTCAGTCAGTGTATTTCTAGGTCTAGTTCTCGGACCCAATGTATTACTTCCACTGATGTATGACGGATGTCCCTTATCGTTGCCCTGCTAGCACGATAAGGTCAGTCAGGGACAATGTGATCTGCAAGGAGGCAGAACAGTCACAGTTTGCAGCGGTATCTCATCCCCATCCATGTAGCAGATAACCACATCTGCTTTTCCGGATCTGATCCGGGTGATGCTCCTCCACCAATGTCTGGGAAGATCGAATTCTTGTATTCGCTTAGATGTGCGTTGTTATACGGTAAGTTATCAATGAGTGAGCTTATTCTCTGGTACATAACGCGATGTTCTACCAACTTCAATACTGTGCGCCACTCAAGTCAATTACTGAAGTTACTCGAATGCCTTAATACTCTCTTTTACACAGTAGTTCCTTTCATTACCAGGCTGTCAAAACATGTGGAGAGAAAAGGACAAAAAATAAAAAATACAGAGTAGCGCAATTAGACGTCATTTTTGTAATTACTGTATTTTGTGATAATTGAATATATATTTGGTGATAATATACAGTGCACAATACTCTTATGTATTCCTCAAATAAAGTATTTTGTATAAATGATCGCTAATTTGTGACCAGTATTCTTTTCACTGGATCTACCTACCTTAAGTATCTCGATAGGAGTTGCAAGGGAAGACCGATATTAAATTTAGCTCTACTGGAAATCACGTAATGTCATCCTTCAAGAAAGCTGTCGCTAGGAGCAATAGATGGGACCACTGGTGCATCCCGAGTAAAACATATATTAATCAAAACCAAGGGGGCCTCTAATTTTAGGTCGCACCCTATCACGTCGATGTGACTGCCCATTTATGCCCTGTGCACTGACCATGTTTTGAAACCCGACTCGATATGCCACTCGTCCATCTCCCTCCTGTTGTCAGCTAGTCATTTCTGCGATCACTGAACTCATGGTGACAATTATTGTTTCGACTGGGAGTTCAGTACGGCCGTTCTTCCTTCAAATATGCAAACTTCGGCATTAAATGCAGCCTTGGATGTCAACGGGTCCAATCTTGGTCATATATGCAGAAGAAGCACCTAAGTGTCTGTGCTAATCACGCCCCCAGGAGAACTATGATGATTAGAATATAAATACATACTGTACATACATTTAAATAAGAGTTTTCTATGTACATTGGTCATAATTAAAAAGGAATAGTATTTCTGTATCCGTTGTCTCCAAAGTAACAATGAAATATACTTTCAAATTTTCCGTTATCTCTGTGTGTATATCCGTGTATGGTTAGAAAATTGCTAAAGATAATCCAATGATAATTGGTATGTTAACTTGGTGAATAAGGCAATACAATCTAGGCTATAAACAACTTTGTTCACGCTGAGTTAAATGGTAGTTTAGGGGAAGGCCTAATATTTAATTCTCGAGTATGTATGTTATTAGTGGTCCTATCCATTAACACTAGATAACTAAAGTTATACAGAATTAAATTTACAAATACTTATGTCTCATACATTTATACAGTACCGGATATGATAACAGAGATATTCATGAATATCGATTTTTGTCGTGAAGTCCATATCACGGCAAGCCACCAGAAAATGGGTCAACTGAATTTAATGAAAATCGGTATGCTAAGTCAAGAAATAAAACATTAAAACCTAGGCCATAAAGAATTAATCTCGCTGGATGAAATAGTATTTAAGAGAAGTTGTGTGTAATTTTTTATTACCTGTGTTACTGGTCCTATCGAAAATTAACAAACGTTATAGAGAATGTAATTTCCTATCATTTATGTCCTACAAAAGTTTACCATACGAACTACGATAATAGAATTTATTAATTCAGAATTTTGATGCTGAGTCCATATCAACGCCGGCATTGCTAACTTGGAAATATAGTTCAATCGTGTTAACTTACAATAGGTTTGTCGTGATTGTCTTCAGGTGTAAAATATAGTGTTCGTCGGTTCTTATCGACAAGGAAAATTGTAACGGTGATTATGGGAGGGAAAACCACGAATGGAGGATCGTTTGATGAGTAAAGCAAAAGGGAGTCATGAAAGAAAGAATGTTTTATGTCGCCCCGAGACAGATATTTCTTTTGGCGACGATGGGATAATAAAGGGCTAGGAGTGAGAAGGAAGTGTCCTTGGCCTTAATTAAGTTACTACCGGGCGAGTTAGCCGTGCGGTCAAGGGCACGCGGTTGTGAGCTTGCATCCGGGAGATAGAGCGTTCGAATCCCACTGTCGGCAGCCCTGAAGATGGTTTTCCGTGGTTTCCCATTTTCACACCGGGCGAATGCTGGGGCTGTACCTTAATTAAGGCCACAGCCGCTTCCTTCCAACTCCTAGGCCTTTCCTATCCCGTCGTCGCCATAAGACCTATCTGTGTCGGTGCGACGTAAAGCAATTAGCAACAACAACATAATTAAGTTACTGGGGATAATTGCCTGGTGTTAAAATAGGAAACCATGTGAAACCATCTACACGGTTGCCGACAGTGCCGTTCGAACCCACCATCTCCCGGTTGTAAGCTCACAGTTGCGCTCTCATGTCCGCACGGCCAACTTGCCCCTTACCTTACATGCCATAATATCTCAGAGTCAGAGGAAAACTGAATGCGAAGGCCTACAATATCTAAAGCTCCTAGAACTGATCAACAGCAGTTTTAAATTGACCATAGGTTTTTGTGATATCATTTGTCCCTTCTGCTGCTACTCATAGCATGCCTGAATACAGTATTGGCGGGAAGTAGATGGGGGAATTGTAACTTTGCTCATTCTATATGTTACAGCTAGTATATATATTGAACCATTGGGCCATAAGGTCATGGGTTCAATATCTACACATACACGCATCCACCCATACATAGCTAGGTGCATACATTCAGGCCTCAAGGTGGCCATATTGGAGCATCATTGTCGGTTAACGGATTTGTTGAAGAAGTTCTCAAAGCGGGTCAGGCGGTGTGCTTGTTAGCCTTAATGTCCATGGAGCCTCAATTCCAGATTAGCAGCCAATTGTTCTAAAAGCCTTTAGAGATTTCAAATATCCCAGAAATGTATACACTCTTACTAGGAGTTATTTCAGCCAATGGACAGGTTTCATGACCATTAATAGTGAAGTTGCTGGGAAAAATAACTACGGGCTGTTTATACTAATCGTGCTGTGAATTGGGTCTGAGAAAATCAGTACGTACCTTTTCTTAAACTTGAATTTACGAAATGCGCATAAGCAGTACCTTTCGCTGACGATTTAATGTTAATCATCAAGGAGGAAACCGTGCATGAAACGCCATGCTACACGAACTTGGAAATAAACAAATTAGCAGCATGGGCTAAGGGTATCAACAATCTTTTAATAAACAGAAGTCAAAGACTATGCTCATAACGAGGATAAATCCACGAGAAAAATATATTTTTAAATACTTACTCAATAAAGCATCTTGGAGCAAGTGAAGCAGATGAAATATCTGTGGATAAAATTTGACCGTAAAATTAATTTTAATATCAGATGTAATGTGGCTGAAAATGCACGAATTTTTCACGCGTTGTCGAAACGGGCAAAATCATTTAAGCATACGTCCCCTAACGTAATATGTAATATGTAAAGGAGCAAATCTACCTCTGCTGCTGTACGGACCACCTGTATGGGTGTGAGCAATGGAAAATGAAGGTATCAGGTAAATATACGTGAGAGTGCAAAGGTTTAATACAATAGAAGTCGTGAAAGTTTTCCGGAATATGTCTAACCAACCACTTCATAACTGGACATGTCTGACTCCTGTTGTTATTGAAGCAGAAGAAAAATCGAAATTGTACAAGGCTTTGAAGGAAATGGAATTCTACAATACAATATATACCCTTGAGTGGGAGATTACAGCCTGCAGAAATCATCGCTATTAGTGACTTCAACGAATCTAAAAAGAACACCCTTTAAACATTCATAGAAGGAAGCAAGAGTGACATGGTCGTTCGACCACTCATCCACATTGGCATAAGGAGACATTGTATTTAACTGTCTTGTGTTTGACTGTCACAGGATGTTTTCAGTATCATGTGCTTGTGTGTTTAGTGTTACATAGAGTTGTGTACGTTCCAGTTGTTTTGCATGTATCGTGATTTTTAGTCCCAGTTGGACACATTAGAATTAGATCTGTCGTTTTCATTAGGAGTACGTATGTGATAGAAATGAAATTTCAATTGTCCTTTTCGTCTGTGTTCTATGAAAAGTCAAGTCAATAAAACAAAATTAGTTCTTTTTCAGACCGTGAAGTGATATTTTTATTCATGTTAATAAAAACTATAGCTTCCATTTTGGTGAACTCATCTGTTAAATTATTTCAACATTTTGCCTGAAAGTTAATTAACAATCTTAGTATTACATTTGACTTAATTGTAACTTCTATTTTCACATAATTTCATTTCATGGAATAACCTTGGTTTAGTTTTTTCATCATTCGTTCTTTTTATAATAAACAAGAGTCAAGAACAATTCACGTTTTCTCTTTTCTAACAATATATCATCTTTGTTACTCCGTCAAGTACTCGACGAAGTGATTAGAACAAGAGTCGAAACTCCCAGCTTTTTACGACAGTCAGATTTTGCTTTCGCTGGAATGATGATCATCATTCAAAGAGTAACACTTCCATAGTGCCACTGTGTCAAGAAAACGCCAAGCAGCGATTTCGAAAGCAGAGAAGTGCATCTTTGTTTGCAAAAGTGTATATAACTTTCGTGTGTTAATCACCAAGGAAGCTTCATTTCGGTCGAGCTATTACTCGGATACTTAAACATTTTTATCCGATATCACTTTTTGTCAAACTCGGTGAAATAACTCATAAGGTCTCCATTGCACGATAGAGTCAGATCATACGTCGTATAACCTTAAACCACTTTGTACGAGATAAATGCACATACAAACACACACACTAAACATTGTGGACGGAACATGCTCTACTCCATTTTACTTGTATTATGACAAGAGATAACCTACCTTGAGATGAACCAGTAAGAAGTACAAACAGCACACAACAGACAATTGCCATCAGAACAAATTTTGCCATGGTTTAATCTTGTACACAACCTTGTTGATTATGGTAATCAGGGTAAGATATGTCGCACTTAAATACTTATACTTTATCACCTCTCCCCCATCCGCCACCTGTGCATTGTTTCTACCCAATTTATGAGCTGTCGTAAAATTTATGATGTGAAATATCTTTGCAGTTGGCCAATCATGATGTATGATATAACGAAATATGTAAGGCGTATGCCTTGAATAAAATTATTATTCTCTGTTTAATGACGCTTTCATTATAGTTATTGTACCTTGACTTTTGCTATGTTGCATAATTCGTTATGTCAATTCTTCTCGATACCAGATAATACGAAGCTTTATAAAATTCACGAAAATACAGGTTCTCGTATTGCAACACATAAAAATACTGCTTTTATTCTGCACGTTAAGAGTAAATTTAGAATTAGTCCTGTCGCAGATCTCGTCCGATACGCCAGCGGAAGCAAACGAATGAATGAGGATCATATTATCACAAATACAATCAAGAAATAATCCCTTAAGGGGTAATTTAATATACAACAGTTACTACGATGAATGAAACTTTACTCTGAAAAGTGGTAAGCGCTACTCTTAAATTGCATCAGCAACAGTAAATGAAAGGAATGCTCCTAAGAAAGAAGTACGGTCAGATATACGTACGAAAGTGGTGAATGAACAAAGTAAAACGCACCTTATTCAACGCATTTTTTTACAAACAAAAACTTTTAACTGCGAAATGGCAGTCCATGACTCGAAAACGGTGAGAAACTGTGAACATAACTGTGTGTCGTCTGAGCATCGTCTAAAAATATGTTATTGGCTAGAGTTTTCATAATGTAATCCTAAAAGTGATATGTACAATTTCATTAGCAATACGGATTGTGTCTAAATGATGGTACTGCATACTGTTTGTGTATATTTTCAATACATTTTTACAGTACATTATACAAGATATATTCAACTTAAACTTGACCATATCACTATGGAAGCATCTGAAAACTGTTTATCGCCATAAACCAAAATTCGTTAGGTCTAAGAAATATTTTGATAGGCATCTGTTTAAAAATTTGTTGTCTCTAGAATTTGTAGAGGGGCTGCCTGGCCCAGGCGGTAAAGGCGTGCTCGGTTCGCCCGGAAGGACGTGGGTTCGAATCCAAGTCGGGAAGTCGTAAAATTTAAGAAACGAGATTTCCACTTCCGGAGGTGCATATGGCCCTGAGGTTCACTCAGTCTACACCAAAAATGAGTACCAGGTTAATTCCTTGGGGCAAAGGCGGCCGGGCGTAGAGCTAACCACTCTACCCCATCACATGCCGAGGTTAACAATGGTGGAAGCCTTTACCTTCCACCACTCCAAGGGCCTTCATGGACTGTACGGAGAAGACTTTGCTTTTGCTTTGCTAGAATTTGTATCATAAAAAATAATACTTAACAGCTTCCATTTAAAAATTATAGTCACTTAAGATTACTAATAATAGAAGAAATTTAGGGTTCCTGAAATATTAGTGATTTTTACAACAAGTCATATGATACTGCCGCTGCACCTGCCTATACTCCAATGTGCAACATTCCTGCTTAAAATATTGACCGGAACATTTCTCTCACCTAGAGTTTAAAATGATATACTAAAAGTTTTGTACGACCATTCGGAAAGCTAATATATTTTAACAGATACGAAATCGACTCTGCAAATAGCCTCTAACGAAGAAGATTTTCGTAGCATTTATACTTAAACTGAGTGTGATAATTCGTTCAAATAATGTAATTTCCTTGTATTCTTCCCCTGAAACCGGCTGTAGGGAAGGTCCTTAACACAGTAGAATATTTAAATAATCTTCTCCCACTATCGTTATGATGCTAAAGAATGGAACTCGAACATGGCGGTCATTTAATGTCTACTACAGTGAAAATAGTAATAAATTAATTTGAAACTTCCAGACTCCAGGAATTTTAAAATTTATGTACCAGAGACCCTCATAAATTCGACTCTACCAGCGAATCGAGACCTCCAAAAAAATTCTGGAGTATACAGAGCTAAAACTAGAGCTTTCAAACTGAAGTTCAGGAGCGGAACAGCTTTAAGTGTGTAAGCGCAAACATTTGTTCGCTTAATTACAAGCATTCCTTGGAAAATGATGACAATAACACTAGATTTGATAATTTCCTGAAATTTCGAATTTAGTTTTGTAAACATTACTAAGATAGTGTGGAGGATGGTATTCAGGAAGTAATCTATAGGCTACGAAATGGAATTCGAAGTGTTAGTTAGCCTTAAAATGAAAGGAAATTATGAAATAATGTGAGCCCTGCTGGCAGCCTTGAACCTAAAAACATCGTGCAGCGATACTGATAGCCCCTGAGATCCCAAACCTTCCACTATTTGACCGAAGAAGAGCTTGTATTTGGTGCTGAGAAGGTGTATGGAAATCATCCTCAAGTATAAACATGTTCTCAACCAGCTGAAAAAGAAGTTTTCGACGATTTGCAAGTAAGTGCTTAGAAAAGAAGCAGGCGTATTAACACTGTCACTGATTCAAATGTTCAATAATTCATAAGAAATAATTGTGTATGTACAGTCACTCCAAAAATTGAGTACGTGGTACTGTGTAAGTTTTCCACAGTTACACCTTGAACATAGCATATGTCTGTTGTGTGAATGCACGTGATTTGTACCAACAGGGATGGTGAATGGTAATTTGATAACGATAACAACCATGCCTGATAAAAGTCGAATTGCAAAAACATACATTACCACGCGCTGATTTTTATTTTTATGAGCAAATATACAGTCCATATCTTATTGAATGTAATTCGGGCCTTTCTTCTGAACATTGCATTAGATATAGCACTACTTATTTTCAATAATGGTATTATACAGCACGTCCCCTCCGTTGTTATCATTTATCGCAATACATTTTTCTTCAAGCTCATAGTGACTTTTTCTTGTAGCCAAGCGCACGTGTACTATTAGTTTTAATTACAAATATTTATGTGTTTTTATTTGTAAGTCTATTCGTGTTTATTTGACATTAATGTACGTTGTTTTGTCACAAGAGTTGGGGACTGAGGACAAGGGTTCATCCTCTGTCCGATTATCTTTGTATAACGCATGGACTGCTTAGTCAACTGATGCAACGAGGAATAATCGATGACCTAAAATAATAACAAACATTTGCGAAAATTTGACATTACCTTCTTCACCTGAGCATGTTCAGAGACACGCCAGGAAACATTCAGCCGAGCCTATTAATCTGGCATAGAGACCTGGAAAAGAGATATATGAAGATTTATGCGATGAAAAGCAAGGTGCTGAAATCATGGCTGCGTCCCAAGCAATGGGATGCATTTTCTGAAGACAAAAGCATCCTAATATTTCTAACAGACCTATATCTAAGTTTCGAATTTAAAAAGTAATATTTCATTTGTATTGCTCAGTGACTATGAACCTCGGGGGTTCGCGACCGAAATTCTATGCATCAAAGATGAGCTTCTCCGCGAAATTTTAGGGAAAACTTGAAGGTACTTAAATATGAAATCAGATCATAATATTCAGACATGATTTCCGATATTTACTAGAGAGAACTGAGCAAAGCCTGCTTCAATAATGTGGATATGTCTGCTGAACAGGGAACGCCAGGGTAAAGAAACAACATTTCGACGCCACTCGGGTATAATAAAGAACGTGTGTTGAGGATGTGAGGATGGCAGGAGAAACTTGTGTAGGGGAATGGAGAGAAGAGAATGAGATTATTTAATGACGGAATAACTGATGAGAAAGATCGATCCTTCCATGTATATTAAATTTATTTTATTTTGTTACTAAAAATGTAGTTTTACCTTACTCCACATCATCCATATGATTAAATATGCCATGCCAGCCATATTTACACCGGGTGGTACAGAAGCCCCTAATTTTCCCCCAAAATACCAGCTAGGATTTAAAGTCACTTAGTCCTATCTTGCGCAACATCTTAGAGCAATTTTATGTGCAGTAAGTCCGGTATAGAATTCCCCCGCACAATGCAAAAATGGTACAAGAGACAGTAAGTGAGGCCCATCTCAAAAACACTGTACTATTTCATGTAGAGCGGAGTCCAATACTCCAGTCTTTTACTGTACTGTACAAACCATAGCCACTCTTTTAGCTGTCAGTAGAGAATTCCAATCTGACTGGTTCAAGAGGCCATTTCTTTTCTCAGAAAATGGTGGTCGCGGTATCATAGCAAAAGTGATTTGTTAAGACCAATTTCAGACATGTCAATTCACCGCCATTTTGTGTAGTCTCATCAGACAGAAATTGATATAAACGTGTTTTTCACAGTATTTTATAATCTATGGCATGAAAATGTTCTACAGCAGATGTGATAGCTTCTAATTCTTCTCTTCATCTTCTTCTTTATCTGTTTACCCTCCAGGGTCGGTTTTCCCTCAGAGTGCGGGATCCCACTTCAAGGGTAGTATCCTGGAGTGTGAGACTCTGGGTCGGGGGATACAACTGGGTAGGATAACCAGTACGTCGCTGAGGCGGTCTCACCTGCTATACTGAACAGGTGGCTTGTGGGGGATGGAAGGATTTGAAGGGATAGACAAGGAAAAGGGAAGGAAGCGGCCGTGGCCTTAAGGGACACGGGGAGTGAAATTTATCCAAAAATTGTCGAAAAATCGATTTTCTTATTTTTCATTATAAATACACCTCTAACCTTTGCGGAACGATTAGTGATATTTTTTTCGGCACTCCACCATTTTTAAAGGGCTATCACAGGTTTTAAATGTCCGGTGCATGGACCTTTAAACGCCCTCTTCTGATAGATTTGCGTTCCATTTCTCATTGTAAGATGCGCTATACTACAATGCTCTCAGACGTTGACTCTATAACTTTCAATCATCTTGTGAGTGAAAATGTTTATGGTAGTGAGGTAACACTCAAGAAGGAGGAATGTATCAACCATGTTGCAATGAGAATGGGTACAGGCTTGAGACAGGTAGTGCAGTCATGGAAGACAAAAGGGGTACAGCTAGGTGGTCATGGAAAAGGAGCTCTTACCAATGCTGTCATTACAAAACTTACCACCTACTACAGAAATGCAATTGTTAATCATATTCCTAGTGTAGTAGACATGAAAAGGGCCATATATGCCACTCTCAGTCATTACATGTCAACAGATGTGAAACCACAGCATGGCAAATGTCCCAATGGCTCTGATTCCTGGTGCTTCTATAATAAAAGTATGGCACAAGGCATAAAGCCGCAGAGCCATGATAAAATGTCCATCAAGTTATCAGAACCATTAGGCTGGCATCTGATGAGTTATTGTCCCGATGTGTTCGAGGAGCAACATAAAATCAGAACGAGTGTTTGCATTCTCTACTCTGGCGGAAGTGTCCGAAAGAGATGTTCATCTCGCAGAAAAGACTGAGTATTGCTGTTTGTAATGCAGTAGCAGAATTTAATATGGGATGAACTGCTGCAACTGAACTCAGGTCCTCTGCAAAAGTCCCTCATGCAACACAAGAAATTGTGAAGAGACGTGATAGTCCCAGGATTTATGAAAGTGCCCGGTCAGCCTCTCAAAAGAGAAAAACAGCCCGCCGCAAGACAAAGGTTCAGAAACTGAAAAAGGAGGCTGTAAACAAGAAGAAGGAAGGTGTTACTTATGGTGCAGGACATTTCTAGTTGATAAGGTAAGCTGACATAGTGTAAAAACTGCTTGTTTTCATAAAAATGCATTTTTCTCCTATTTCTATTTTTGAAGATAAAATTTCCTCCTTGCAGACCAGTTTTAGTGCAAATGAGCTGTACATTCTTATGTGTGTCCTTTGATGCATGTTCTACAACTGCAAGCATTAGTTTTGCTGTTGAACAAGTGGATTGCTCAGAAAAACATTTCAAACTTCAAAAAATATTATTATTTTGAGAAAAAAAAGTTGTATCAGAAAATTTACTATATCACAGTAAGTAATATAAAACTATTAAAATGAATGCTTACATTAATTTGTACAGGAACAACACATCAGAAAATAATGTAATAATTGTACTAACTTTCTTAGTATTTTGCAGGGGGTATTTTGAAAAGTTGCGTAATTCAAATATGTTTTATCAATATCTCAAAAGCTATTAAAGATAGGAGTATAAAACTTTGTAGTATGGTATATAATAACTCGCACATGTAGTATACCGAATTATATTAAAATAGGATAATAACTAAAGAAATTAGAAAACTCACTCCCAGTGTCCCTTAAGTCAGCTCTCATCCCGGAAAACAACTCCGAGGAGGGAATCGAAACCCCTCTCTATGTATTTGACCTTACGAGGCTGAGTGGACCCCGTTCCAGCTCTCGTACCACATTTCAAATTTCGCGGCAGCTAATCACACTAACTGCTGAATTTATTAATAAACGCGGGAAAAGCTGCGGGCACATGCTAGTAAGTACATAAATAAAGTTGTAGATTGTCCGCTGTCGGTAATTTCATTTGTTGTGCCAATTGTTCAGATATTTATCCGTTCTTTTGTCAACTCAAGGCCGAATCGGTGGTTTTTATTTTTTATCTCTGTCTGGTTGTCTGTTTGTCCGTTTGTTCCATCATCAGGACGCAACGGCTGGATAGATCTCAACCAAACTTCATATTTAGAGTATACTCATCCCGAGGAATGTCTCGATATGCACATCATATTAATATCTTTGAATAGACGGGGTTTCATTGATTTTCTGTAAACTCCGTGGACCGTATGTGAAACCAACCTTCATTATAAACAACTTTCGTTATGTTCATAATTTACCTTACCCTTCAAATGACGGAGAAATTTACTATTTTATATTTTCTGCGGATATCGTGCTCCGCATTGAGTGACCGACAGACCGACAACGAGCCTACAGGTTACCATGGCAACGTATTGCCATTTTCCTCATCATTCCTTTAAATTCGTAGTTGTTCCTTGGGAGGAAAGCAAGAGAGGCCTCAATCGAATATTCTACGGGCTATTGGCGGAATATCGTTGGAGGTTACAACCGTCTTCGAATAGCTTAAGTAATAACACCATTAGTCATATTCTTATTTGTTTAACTAAGAATCCCTGCGCCTAAAATTCTCCTCTTTTACCACTTTCTTATATCCATAACTCACACCACCATAATTGAGGGGCATTTGATTTTCCAGTACATTCACTTGGTATTTACGTATTCGTCGTCATCCGGCTGTCCTCAGTTATAATCCATTTTCTATTCATTTCGACTTTCTTAACTGTATTATTTTCTTTCTTAATTACTCCACATGTATGCGGGTGCTAATTCCGAAAGCTGGACACTCTTTCCTTTGAGGAATTATTCTAAGCTATGCAAATGTATAAGATTTGGACCAGGAAAATATAGAAATGTGGATGCAATTTTAAGGACGGTGCAGAACTTGGTTTGAGATAATTGATGGCTAATCGGTAAATCGTATCAAAAGTCAGAAAGCGCAATCGCCTTTCGTTTTGGACAGATCTACAACTTTGGTCCTATGACCTTTTGTCATATTTCTATCCCTTATACGTTAAATAGAATATTTCTCGATTAAAGTTAACTTTGTACTTTTACGGGTATGTGTTATCATTTGGCACACTTACAGGAAGGACAGAATCATGAAATTCGGCACAAACATAGACATGGCCAGTGGCCATGTGATAGCCAAATTGTATGATTCTAGCTGTCACATGAGTAACAAAAATGAAAAGTAGTATGTGAAAACAGTTCAAAATTTCACCCCATTCAATGACTCTAACTCAATCTAACCCATAAATATAAGAGATACGAGAAGATGTCATAGGTCTAACCATGTAGAACACTGAAAGAGGCATCTAATGGTGAAGTCCGTTTGTAGATATGTCACACAGTTTCAAAACAGTAACTCCCCAAATAAAGGTCACCACTTCTAGAGTGTGTCTGGACATCGAATGTTTTGCTGAAATTTCCGTACAGTTTTCCGTTTCAGTTGTAATAATGAAGACCCGCATATTTTAGCTTTAGCGTATGTTTGTCTGTTTGTTTCTCTGTCTGTTTGTATGTTTGTCTATAACTTGGAAACTACTGGATATATTTCCACCAAACTTGATATTTAGAATCCACCTGTCCTTGGGTAGATTCTAGAGCAATTATTGTTTCTAAATCCCTGAACTTACTGGGGCTTTATACGAAACCGAAACTATGATTTTGCACTCCCACAAACATACATAACCAAACCTAACGGAAATCTACCTGCCTTAATGGAAATTAATTTCCAAACCTTTTCCATCATGTGCATCATTTTGATATGAGGATTAATATGCGAGATATCATTAATGGACCGTTTTTCTGTACAAGTCCCACCGGACTTAACTCAATAGCGGGTGCTTGTAAGGCGTATTTCTGAAAACTTGAAAAATACTGGAGATATTTCATCCAAACTTCATATTTAGCATCTACCTGTCCAAAGGTAGATCTTTCGGTCCATACCATGTCAAATTCCAGAAACGGACTAGAGTTTATTGGGAACCGAAACAGTGATTTTACTCTCCTACAATATATACACGACCAGCCTGACTGGAAATCTACCAATCTTTATTGAAATTCATTTCTAAAACATTTCTTCTCATGTGCGTGTTTTTGACACGAGGATTAATAAGGGAGATATCGCAAACGGTCGGTTTTGTAGGCTAAGTCCAGCGGACATAGCCCAAAAGGCGTTGTACTCGGCGCGGATTCCTGTACCTATATAAACAAAATCTGTATATCTATATAAATAAAATCGTAACGACCGTGCGTCTCTGCATTGACTATTCTGGTGACATTTTCGTACAGCTATCAATTTAAGGGGTAATAATGACCATCTGCATATTTTTACATATAGTTTCTTGAGTGTCCTAAATGTTAACCCCCCTCGCTCAAAATAAAGATTGCGGCACAATTTGCCAGACGAACCAGAAAATGAAATTAGGCGAAATTATACGATTTAGACTGGACCCGAATAAAAATTTCCAATATCTTTAAATTTTTCACTTTTATCCCCGAAGAATATCGAAATATGGAAGCAATTTTAATGACGGTGCAGTTCTTCGTTTCGAGGTACTTTGCGGTTAAACGGTGAGTCGTATCAGAAAACGGATGGCCCAATCTCAGTTCAATTTGGAGTGGTCTACAACTTTGGTCCTATGACGTTTCGTCGTATCTCTATTCCTTATAAGATTTGACTCAATTTCTGAATTATACCCACATTTTGCTCTTTGTACACGTATAATTCGTATTTCGAATCACTTATATGAAAGATAGAATCATCTAATTCTACAAGAATATTGGCCCACGAAGCTTCCGTACGTGAGCCAAATTCTATGTACGCAGCAGTCACATTCGTACCCAAAAGTAATGCACTGTGAGACAACCTTACGAAAATGTCTATCTATTTAACGTTTCAAACTCAATTATACCCATAAATAGATGATACAGAAGAAAATATCTTAAGCCCGGGCATTAAACTGCTAAATAAAGCGTCTTATAGTACAATCCGTTTGCCGATATCATGTATCATTTAGCAGCAGTTAATCCGTAAATGAAGGTTTGCAATTTAGTAAACATGCATGTACATCGTATGGCGAGCTATATATATTCATTGATTTTTAATGACGCAGAAAGGAAGTTTTTGCCATTATAATTAATATTTTACATCGATAGTGACTCTCAGTAGGATGTCATTTGCTATTGTATTCATTACCCTCTTCATCGATTTTGACTGGCAGTAGGAATGAATGAATGGTCAGCGTACTGGCATTCGATTCAGAGGGTCCCGGGTTCGATTCCCGGCCGGGTCGGGGATTTTAATCGCTTCTGATTAATTCTTCTGGCTCGGGGACTGGGTGTATTTGTCCGTCCCAACACTCTCCTCATCATATTCAGACGACATACTACACTACCAACCACCACAGAAACACGCAATAGTGCTTACATCCCTCCATTAAGGGTTGGCGTCAGGAAGGGCATCCGGCCGTAAAATAGGGCCAAATCCACATGTGCGACACAGTTCGCACCCGCGATCCCACAGGTGTGGGAAAAGCGGCAGGAAAAGAAGAAGAAAAGAGGTAAGGTAAGGGTTATTCTGCCCGAAGGCAGGTCCGAACCTCCGCAGAGGTGTTCCTGAGCCGGAGTTTACGTGCGGTAGGGTGGCCAGTTCCTTTCGGCTCCTCCATTCCCTTACCCCCACCAACAGCGCGTGGCAACCCATCCAACTCCTGACCACGCACAATGTTGCTTAACTTCGGAGATCTCACGGGATCCGGTGTAAGAAGAAAAGAAGAAAGTAGGAATGAAATCATTCCTAACTCCATTGTAACTAGCGTTCGTAATAAGGGACTAGCATTGTAATTAATAATTTCCTTCTCGATTTGACTGGCAGAACTCAAAGGAGAATACAGTTATGTCCAAAACTCCCCTAACCGGCTATGTTTGGGAGTAGACAATGTGCCTGGCATCGTAAACAAATTTACCCATCTAAAATGTGACTGGCACTAGGCATAGTTGCCCCGCTCTTGTAATAGAAGCTTACTAAATCGGTGCGAATACCATTAGGAAAAGTGGCCCGTCATTATAATGACAACAGCACAATTTGACTGGCAGTAGGGAAGGTGCCTGTATTATAATAAAAACTCCTCAGATGTAATATATCTGGATGTAGGAAATGGCGCCTGCCGTTGTAACGAAAACTCCCCAAATCGATTGCGACGGCGCAGTAGGTAATGAAGCCTCCCAACATAATAAGAACTTTCCTACTTGATTGTGAATGGCGGTAGGCAAGTGAGCCAGACGTTATCATTACAACTCCGCACCTCACACCTTACATTGGAAACAACGTATGGGAATCTCACCATGCTGCTCCTGGATAACGCTAAGAGGCACGCAGTTTAAAAAAAAACTTATTTATGCATGTACAGTAATTTACATCGATAACCATATACAACGTAAAATACAGTAGCGATGCACGGTTATATTTGCTAATATAATATAATATAATATAATATAATATAATATAATATAATATAATATAATATAATATAATAGAGGTCGTTTTAACTCACGCTCACTCGTAGCCTTCCTGATTCATAATATTCTCAATGACGTTATGACAAATTTTAGCCTTATATCATGGAAACATGATGTTCTTAATGGAACTGATTTACAAGGCATACCCTTGCAAACTGAATTCACCCTTGTACGTCATAGCGAAAATTTATCGGTTCAACTTCACCACAATCATGGGCTAGACGTGATGCAACTCAGTTTATAATAAAAAAATTGATGTCTAACGTGCAAGTACGTTATCGTTGCTTCGCGGTTTCAACAATATCAGAAATACCACAGAGTGTGTTGCGCATTCCTGGGATTGATAGTTCAACTGCATAATTAAAATTTTGACCGACACAATTTTATGACCTGGTTCTATAAGACTGTCAATTATTTCATCTGACTATTGAGTAGGTGAAAAGAAAGAAAGCGTAAATATTATGAGCCCAAAAATTACCAAGCCACGTTGTTATTTGTTTCGTATATCATTTAGGTACTGCATCAAAACTGGTAAGAACTGCGGATAAGTTCATCCGTAGTCCACGGAAAAAGTGTGTCAGAACACGGACGAGGTAAAATTCTTAATGAAAATATGAAGTGTTAATTCACTTAGCATTTCAAGAAACTTTTAAGATAGAGCATAATTCATTATAAATTATTCATCATTTTGTAAATGATATTCGACTGTTTTGTTTAGCAAATAGGTAGCGCGAGGCTCATACATCAAACTGCAAAAAAATTGAAAATTGAGTAATTGAGATACACCCCATTAGGCTTACGATGGGAGTACACGTCAGTAAGAGGCTAACAGTTGAGGTGAGTGCAGCCTGTGGCGGTGACGTTAGTGACTTCCAAGCATTTAGGTTTTAAACTATGGAGAAAACAATCCAACCATCCCTAGGACAACATTCAAGATACTTCCATAAAAGCCAAGAATCATAGCGTGCAGAAACTTTCATAACATGTTCTTACTTAGCCATTCCGTACAATTATGTTATCAGGAGACTTTCGAGAGTACAGTTCTTGACGGATATATCTGTCGTAATATAGTTATATACTTGTTTTGTTCTCTTTCCCTTTCCTTTTCACAGTCCTAAACAAGTAGCTTAAATTCATGATAATTTTCTCAACGAATTTCGCAGTCATTTCGTACACATCACCTAATAAACATATTTTCCTTTAAAATGACCTTGAGCAGCATTTAGCTAAATGTCTGCACATTTTTCTTACCAGCAATGAAATACTCATTATGGTATCTCAAAATTAATTAAAATTATATTTAGTCGTGTTTGCCGTGGATGCAAAAATATGTCCTTATGATCTGCAATATTATAGGAGAGCATCATAAAATATGCAGAAGTATCACATAATAATACACACAGCACGTATTTATATAACCATTTATTCAATATTTTGCGGTAGTTTATACTTTCCAGAGAAATTTATGTAAATAGCGGAGTTAGAAATCAGAGCAGTACTCCTTCTGGATTTTAGGGGACACGCAGACATCTCCTGTGGTATCTGCAAATGAAATCGTACATTCAGATATTTATACTTTCCTTAGATGTTTTATGAAATATGCTGAACCAGAATATTTCTGCATACTTTTATTTCAATGGCATCATTCAGCTAGTGACAAATATTGTCTACTAAGCAGTTTGCAATAAGTTTCATACGTCTGCATTTTAACTCCCATAGGACCAGCTGACGATATACAGTATCATCCGTGATAGTCCTTGCGAGAAAGACCAACTGACGATGTATCGTCAAAGGTCACACTGGTTGAAAAGACCAACTGACGATACTTCATCAATGGAATAAAAGGATGTCTGAAGGCCAAATATTTTATCGCATGAATTATATGTTGCTATATTAAGTGTCTTGAAGATCTTTCGGGTCTGTTAGATTAAAGTCTGATGAGTATGAGAGTCAAAGCAATAAATAAACTCCAACAAGTACGTTGTAGCACATCTAATGCAGAGCGCTACCTCGCGCTCGCCAGCCCGCGCTAACCTTACCGCCGAGCTGTGCAGACTGCTGTTGCCGTTTCAACATCAACCACGGTAGCGGCAAGTAGCATAATGTACTCTTCTCAGTTTCATCGTTTGTTTCCTTATTTACGATATATCCTTCCAAAAAATCTGATAAATCATCTAAGAAGTCATCGTCAATGTTCTTGTCGAGTTCTGCCTACAAATCACAACTTGTCATACTTTTATGAAAAACATTCATTATTTACAAAGACGATGGCTGTATCACTCGAAACGGAAAGCAACATTCAAAACACTTATCTGGCTGGAAAAGAGATACCGTAAACAAACAAACAAACGATAAAACTGGGAACAGTGCTCTAGGTTACTTGCCGCCTCACGTCATAAGCTTATTATTATTATTATTATTATTATTATTATTATTATTATTACACTTAAGGAAATGGAAATTGCAACACCATGAAGGCATTGGTCGTTTGTGTTGATTTTCAAGATATGGAACGATGCCATGTAGGTATGTAAACGATAAAAGTTTCAGACCCATTTGATCATTGCTACAGGTCTCCCCACGTGATTGGTCGCGGAGGAATCAACTCCAGTATACGGATTCTGGTGTAGCGTAGTTGACTTGCAGTCTGTGCAGTGAAGTACTCCCCGTCAAACATGCTTCGACGACAGAGAAGAGCACGCTATCAACAACTGTCACCTTTTGAGAGGGCGCGGATAATTGGGCTGTGTGAGGCTGGATTATCGCTAAGGACTGTCGCTGCACGTCTTGGCCGACAGGCGTCTACGGTACAACGTGTATGGCAGCAGTGGACAAATAAAGGTACCCACACTCGTAGACCTGGCACCGGCCTAACGCGACAGACAACTGTGTGAGAGGATCGCCGCATCATTCGGATGGCCCGGATGGAACCCCATGCAACAGCAGCGCAAATTCGAGCAGCTGTGGCACCCCACGTTACACAACAAACAGTTTGTAATCGCCTGCGTGCAGCTGACTTCCGAGCCCGTGTACCTGCAGAAGTTGTTCCATTGACCCCACAACAGCGACGTGTAAGGCTGGCCTGGTGTCGAGAAAGATCGACGTGGGTCGACGAATAGCATAGGGTCGTCTTTAGTGATGAATCGCGCTTCTGTCTTTCCCGCAGTTAACGCCGGAATGGTGTGCGCAGACGTACCGGGAGAGGGGCCTCCCTGATCTTATTGTCGAGAGGCACACAGGGCCAGTACCAAGCATTATGGTCTGGGGAACAATTGGCTTTAATGTGAAATCACAATTACTGCTTGTTGAGGGCACTATGAGTGCTCGACAGTACGTTGATAGGGTACTCAATCCAGTGGCTGTCCGTATGATGGCGAACATTGCTACTGGGATGTCTCAGCAGGACAGTGCCCAGGTTCACACTGCACGCATCTCCAGAGAAGTTCTCCACATCACAACCTTAGAATGGCCCGTCAGATCACCGGACCTCAGTCCTATTGAGAATGTGTGTGATATGATGGGTCGACAACTGGCCAACCGTCCTCATCCACACACAACTCTGGAACAACTGACCCGTGCAGTGCAACAAACATGGGGCACAATTCCTCAGGAAGTGGTCCAGGGCCTTACTGACTCCATGCCTCGACGAATTCATCAATGTATTGCAGCTCGTGGTGGGCATATACTGTATTGATTGTTGTCCAGACTTGCGGTCAGAGGGACCTGAAAGTGTGATCATCGAATCACAACCGAACACTCGTCCTGCATGTTCAATTGCAGCAATGTAGCACCACTTCTATTCTATTCATTTTATTACATTACCTCTACAGTTAAACACTAAGATTTTTATGTCATCCCTACTTGACTTCCAGATCTCTGTATACCCTTATAACTGCTCCCTAGACAACCCTGTTTCTAACTTATACGCACCACTGCGGTTTAAGTGAAGGCCATCTGAGCGCAGATCCCTATCCCCTACCCACCCATTAGGATCTAGAAATTTCACTCCCAGTTTCCTACATACCCACTGCATAGTCTCATTTAAATCCCCAATCACCCTCCAATCAGTGTCCCTCCTACACAGTATTCCACTGATAACAATCTCCGCTTCCTTAAACATCACCCATGCTGCATTTACCAGATCCCACACATCCCCAACTATGTTGCTACTTATATCAGCTTGCCTTACGTTGTTGGTAGCAACGTGAAACACTACCACCTTCTCCTTCCCCTCCTGCCTCCCTTCTACTTTCCTCTACATTACAGAATTACACAATTATAAACTGGAAATTAGCCTATCCTAATTACAACAACATCATTTTAGTAAGAGGGTTACTATCGATAACTCTACTATACAGTACTACACAAATATTTTACAATAATAAAATAAGCACGCTAAATTCTAATAAGATATTACTCATATACTACTGTACACTACACTACAATAATGTTAAACTACGTTCAGAGGTATCCTAATTACAATAGCGGTACCGTATGTCACTACTAAGCAAAAACACAAAATAAAGTTGCATGTTTGAAATTTACAAGAACTACTGTACCCAAAGATTACCAACAAAGATTACACGAAAAATACACACGAATATAGCAAGCAAGATACTGTACTATCTAAATATACTGTATCTACACTACAATTTTCAGCTGAAATGGGGTTATATGAAATTCTACCACTGGTGGAATACTATTACTATTATTAGGGTCCTTAAATGCTGAAAAATAAGAGGTTGTCTACAATAATTTCTGTCAAAACTACGCCGAGGGCTTGAACTGCAATATTGTTGGGAAAGAGGAATGTGAAATCTTTTACTCTATGAATAAACAAAGGTGGAAAGTACAAACTATACCGGGAACTAAGACTACAAATTATAGGAATAAAGTAATTAGCTGATTTTGTATTTATTTACACAACTACTATGTGCATGTACCAACAATCGTGTACGATTATAATAGAATTCCAATAGAATTGTCAACAATCCTAAAACTGTTAAGTACCGTAATTATCCAGTGAAATTTCCGTGTATTCTCCTTAACTTCTTTTTCAATCGAAGTTTCCAGACGTATCGTGTTATTTAAATGAATAAATTATTACCTTCGTGATAGTTTGAACGGATATCTATACGAAATATCGGAAAAGTTGCGGCGGACAACTCCTTACGATAATCTGCCTATGTAAGTATTATACCAACGAACCTACATATATTTAAAATATTGCATTAAAAGTTAATATAATTACCTAAACTATTTCCTAAACCAAAATTCAAAGCAAGGTACACCTAGCTAGCCTACTTAACCTAGGAAACGTAATCTACCCAACACCAACTGAACTCCTTGTTATAAAATCCAAATAGATATCCTTACTCCCAATTTCTACCAACAAGCACTAAACACCAATATATAAATAGCACTAAATGGAACACACACAAACAAAATTTAAACAATTTCAATAGGTTTTTACTACTTTATCTCTACAATAATGCAAGAGCTCTCTCAACAGTTGAGATAAAGGAGACGAGTTGCTCGACTAAGTGGTATGTTCCGAGATGTCGGTGGAGAGACAGCGAGGAATTACGTTAATAGACGAATAAATTTGAGTGGTGTCTTTAAAAGTAGGATGGGTCACAATATCAAAATATAATTAGAATTCAAAGTGACAAATCGGAGCAAATACTCGTTTATAAGAAGGGGAGTTAGGGATTGCAATAACTTACAAAGAGAGATGTTCAATAAATTTCCAATTCCTTCGCAATCAGTTAAGAAATGCTAGGGAAACAACAGACAGATGATCTGCCACCTGGGCGATTGCCCTAAATGCAGATCAGTTGTGATTGATTGATTGATTGATTGATTGATTGATTGATTGATTGATTGATTGATTGATTGATTGATTGATTGATTGATTGATTGATTGATTGATTGATTGATTGATTGATTGATTGATTGATTGATTGATTGATTGATTGATTGATTGATTGATTGATTGATTGATTGAAGACGTTTTGCAAGAATATCGACGCAAAACAAGCGGAGGATTTGCAAATGAAACAAACATGTCTGCCTCTTCGGTATTCAGAATCGTAATCGAGAAATGCGAGCAAAGAAAGTCGCTGCCAAAGGGGTTCCTCAACATCTGAGTGAAAAGCAAATCACAAGAGATGCGCAGAATTGCTTCAACGCTACGAGGCAGGGAAGATTAGTTCTTAAACTCTATTGCTGCATACGTGAAACACTGATTCGAGATTTTGGTCAAGAATTAAAATCTCAATCGTTCCACTGGAATCATCCTGATCCTCCTTGGCATAAAAATGCCATCACCATCAGCCCAAAGACAAGCTGATGATGATCATGACTTATGACAAGAATTACGCGATTGTAACCTATAGAATGCCATAGAGAACTACACGGAATTTCTGCGAAAGGCTTTGCGACAAAAGAATGTATGACCCTTTCGCAGCTGAAGTGCTCAATCTTCATGATTACTCAACACCGCATACTCCGAACCAGTACGCAGAGTTTTGGAGAAATATTTTTGAATATTAATGATAAATCCTTCTCAGACTACCTGTTCTGACTTGAGCCCATCAGACTTTACGTTGTTTCCATAACTCAAGAAACCACGTTTACAAACCATTGAGAAGGCTTGTGGTGCAGTGGGCCAAGTAATTAAAAAGATCAACAGTGATAGCGACCTAACGGTAATACAAGAGTTGCCGAAACGCTGAGCCGCTATTAATGAAAATAATAGGGATTATTTTGAAGGCCTTTAAAGTCATTTTCAAAAATAACAAATTATTTTGATCCATTATTTTACGGTGTGTAAATTTTTGATAGGACCTCATTAGAAATTTGTAAGAATTCTTTTCCATACGAATGAGAATAACCTGTGATGAAATTGAATGTTCTGTGGAATATGTGTCTCCCATAAACTACAACAGAACAAATTAGCGGAGTTTGTGTATAAAGTTACCCAGTGCAGTGCTTGGATTCAGATCTTTTGCATTCGTAACAAATGTTACAGTATTATCATGACCCAAATGTAATCTATACCAATATTATAAAGAGGAAAATAGTGTACATTTGTTTGTAACGGATACAGTCAAAAACTACTGAACCGATTTTGAAAATTCCTTCACATATAGAAAGCTATATTTCCACTGAGTAACATGGGCTGTATTTGATTTTCAACACAGTTCGAAGGAGGGAGGCGGGGGAAGATATAATGATTTAAAAATAATAGGCTAATATAGGCGAAATCGAATTTGTCGCACAAGGACGAGATAAAGCTCATTTTAAGCCCCTTGATGCAAAGAACCAAACTCGGTAAACCCTACGGACCCGAAAACCATGTTTAAGGCCCTAAAACCAACCGTTATGGAGATATTGGCACCACACTACCCTTGCCCTGGAATCGGATAAAGTAATGAACTGCTGGCAACGTCAGCTCCAGGATTCAACAGCAGCTAGATTTTCTACAATATATCACAAAAACCTAATATGTTACAGACATGAAATTCGGTATTTGGAATCTCCTTCAAAATAAAAACAACACAAATTTTTGTTTTCAGCAAATTCACTTAAGGGGTGAGTGTGGGGCAGAAGTGAAGAGAAGTGAGGAAGGAGTTGAAACCTTTATATGAGGATACATAGCCTATATCTCAGAAACTGAAGATGTTACAGATGTTAAAATTGTGGGTCCCTACTTGGAATCTCTTTTAAAAATAAATGAACCCTTTCTTTAAATTCCACTTAATGGGGTGAAAAGAATAAAAAAACCGGGTGATATTTTAAAATGAGTATCTGATTCTTCTTCTACGGGTTTTACAACACCGGTGGGGTTTCGGGTGCGAACTATGTCGCACATGTGGATTTGACGCTGCTTTACGGCTGGATGCCTTTGCTGACGCCAACCTATATGTAGGGATGTAATTACTGTTGCGTATTCCTGTTGTAATGTGATGTCTTGATTGAATACGAAGGGGAGAGTGTTGGGACAGACACAAGCAACCTGTCCTTGAGCCAGAAGAATTAATCATACATGATTAAAATACCCGACCCAGTCCGGAATCGAAACCGGAACCCTGTAAACCGAACGCTTCAACGCTGAACACTCAGCCAAAGAGGGGCGCAGTATGAGTATATCTACAGTATGTCTCATATACTTAACATGTTACCGGCGTGAAGATTGGTATTTGCAATCTCCTTTAAAAATAAACACGTACTTTTTGTTTTCGGAAAATCAGTTTTAAGCTGGATATCGAAAATAAGTGAAGAAGGAGTTTAATTATCTTTATAAGGATACTTATATCTCAAAACTAATATGTTACAGACGTGAAAATTGGTAATTTGAATCTCCTTTAGAAATAAATAAACCCTTTCTTTTTCGACTTAAGAGGGGACTGTTTCTCACATAGAGTTCCATGTCGCATGTTCCAGATTTAGCTCTGCCAGTAACCTGGTCATCTTAGCCGCAAAAGTCAATGCCACAAAGGTGCTTTTTTGTTTTTTTGCTAGGGGCTTTACGTCGCACCGACACAGATAGGTCTTATGGCGACGATGGGATGGGAAAGGCCTAGGATGTGGAAGGAAGCGGCCGTGGCCTTAATTAAGGTACAGCCCCAGCATTTGCCTGGTGTGAAAATGGGAAACCACGGAAAACCATTTTCAGGGCTGCCGATAGTGGGATTTGAACCTACTATCTCCCGGATGCAAGCTCACAGCCGCGCGCCTCTACGCGCACGGCCAACTCGCCCGGTAATGGTGCTTTACAAAGAGTTTCTGGGGTATATGAAATAAAATTTTGCGGTGAGTTTTTATACTTGAGGGATTTTCAGATAATGTCTTAGTTCAGTACAGGGCAACAATTAATTTTTATTAAATTACTAAATCCTCGCGAGCGAAGCCGTGGGTAACATCTATCTTACATATGAACGGGGGATAAGAGCTCAGTTTCTAAATACTTCACCACATTTCCTTGTTCATTTGGATGATTTTGTGCGTCACACAGCGTCAAGATTAACCAAATAAGTGCCCAAGTCTCTGTCATATACGTCAAGGATAACATCACATGGGCTGTCTTAGTTACAACGAGTCATAGCATTCCCGATAAACAAATAGTTACTTTCAGGTTGCTTTCATGAGCGCTGACAGACCGTAGTTTAAGGATGGAGGTTCCTCAAACCATTACGTCTTCAAGGACAATCATCGACGAAACAAGTTAACCTAGAACACATGCGGCACCTACATTCACTTTATAGTATTTAGTTTAACTTCGGTTTTGTAGAGAATGAGGAATGTGTATACTCTAGAAAAATAGTTTAAGTCGAGGAGAACAGAATAGCAAAATAAATTAAATACCACCTATATAATTCAACAGCAAGGCCTCACAACGACAACCCTGATAGAAGAAATGAAGGAGAGTAATTCTCTGAGAGTAAAGACTATTACATATATATTCCACCGTTGCTGTATACGTCCTCAACGTGATAATCTACGAGGGTCAGTGCAAGTGATACCGAGAAGGTTAGACTAAAATTGGTTATTGAAGAAGAAAACTACAATCAAGAAATATATAAGTGGCATAATATGTAAGTTAAGAATAGTTAATATTGTTAATATAATTAAACAGTAATATCCCATTATATGAAACTGGATATTGAAGAAGAAAGTAACTCTGATATTGTTAAAGATACATTTAAAATTTACATTCAAGGTTAATAATCGTAAACTCATCTGAGCCATTCAGGAGATTATTTACCTAAATACGTACCTTGCAGAATTACTTAGCTACCTCAGCAAGACACTTCAGAATAATGCACTCCTCACCGAACCCACTTTTCGGGCAATAGCACTCGTAGCAAGGTTCATTAATGAGACGTGTCCCCGGAACGCACCTCTTAGTTAAGTCGGGAATATCTGGAACAAAAATAGAATAAACTGGATTTTTAATTTCGTGTGGCTATTACTAGCCTGGTGCAGCCTTCTAAGGCACACGAGGGTGGGCAGCATCTGTCGTGAATGAAAAGCTGCGTGTTATTGTAGTGGAGGATAGTATTGCATGTTTGTGTGTGAGTTCCAGGCCTGTTGGAATAATAAAAATATCCGGTCCGCGCGCTTGGAGAATTTCACGACTTCTATTTTTTCGATTGTAATAATCCTTTGCACTCTTCCGTAAATTTTCTTGATGCATTTCCTTCCCATTGCTCACACCCGACAGGTGGTTCCTTCCGCAACATTTACATATTACCTTAAGAGCCACATGCTTAAGTCCCCGAAATTTATATTTTAACTTGACAATGAGTGAAAGAAATTAGTGCACTTCCAAACCACTTAACATATCTGATTTTAAAATTAAGTTAACAGTCAAAAATTTTCCCAGAAAATGTCATCATCTTGACTTGATCCAAGGGGCTTTATTGAAAAAGATCTGAAGAATCACATCTTCTCGTGGTTTTCTCCTCGTCATGTCATAGTCTTTGACTTCTGTTCATTGAATTGAATGTTGATACTCTTAGCCCATGCTCCTAACTTCTTTATTTACAAGTTCGTATAATATCACGTTTCTTTAACTGATTCCTCTGTGATGATTAATATTAAATCGTCAGCGAAAGCTACTGTTTATGCTAATTTTGTAAATTCAATCAGCGATTCCTAAAACACAGAAGTGCAGCTTAGTTTGGATTCCGTGTATTAATGACCAAGAAATCCGGAGCGGCACCTACAACCTGCATTTCGCTCGTGCTTCTACTCGGACACTTAACATTTTCACACGATATATTTTTGTGCCAAACTCAATAAAATAATTCAAAGGTCTCCACTGCAACACAGGGTCCGATCATACGTCGTATAAATTTAAGTAACTCCATACCAAATAATGGTAAACACACACTAAACATTGCAGATTGATGAAGGTCAGCTCCCTATTGCTATTATTTACGTACCTCGAGATATAACATGTACAAATAGCACACAACAAACAATTGCAATCAGAACAATCTTTGCCATGGTTTAATCTTGTATGCAACCTTCTTGATTATGGTAATCAAGGGTAAGATATGTCGCACTTAAATACTCGTCCTTTATCACCTTCTCCCCCATCCGCCACCTGTGCATTGTTATTACACAATTTATTTATCTGTCGTAAAATTTATGATGTGAAAACTCTTTCCAGTTGACCAAGCACAATGTATCGTATGACGAAATATTTAAGGCGTAATGCCTCGATTAAATTTATTACTATGTGTTTAATGACGCTTTCATAATAGTTATTGTACCTTGAGTTTTGATATGTTGCATAATTCATTAGGTCAATTCTTCTCGATACCAATTTTATACAATTCACGAAAATACATCTTCTCGTATTGCAACAGATACAAATACTGCCTCTAATTTGCAGATTAAGAGGAAATTTAGAATAAGTCCTGCCGCAGATCTCGTCCAATACGCCCGCGATAGCAAAATTGTAGTCTTCACGAATGAATGAGGATAATATTATCACAAATAAAATCAAGAAATAATCCCTTAATGGGTAATTTAAATTACAATAGTGGCTACACTAAAATTGCATCAGCAACAGTGAATGAAAGGATTGCTCCTAAGAAAGAAGAACGGTTAGACATATACGAAAATGGTGAATGACAAAAGTAAAATGCACTTTCCTCAACGCAATTTTTAACAAAGGAAAAAGGTTTAACTGCGAGATGGCAGACCACGACTCGAAAACGGTGAGAAGCTGTTAACATGACTGTGTGACGTGTGAGCATCTTCTAAAAATATTTTAATGGGTACAGTTTTCATAATGTAATCCTAAAGGTAATGTGTACAATTTAATTGGCAATACGGATTGTATCCAAATGATGGCATAATATCCCTGCATACAGTTTGCGTATATTTGAAATAAATTTTCACAGTACATAATACAAGATATATTCAACTTGATCATATCAGTATGGAAGCATCTGGAAACTGTTTATCGCAATAAAACATAATTCGTTATGTCTAAGAAATATCTTGAGAGGCATCTGTTTAAAAATGTGTTGTCTCTAGAATTTGTAGTATGAAAACTGAAAAACTTCCATTTCAAAATAATAACCACTTAAATGTACTAATTACATAAGTAATTTAGGAATTTAGGGCTCCTGAAAAATGAGTGATATTTGCAACTAGAGAAATGACATTGACGCTGCACCTGCCTATACCCCAATGTGCAATATTCCTGCTTAAAACATTGACCGGAACATTTCTCTCATGTATAGTTGAAAACGGTGCGGAAGATATCTAAAAAATCTCTTTCTTAATTATATGTATGCTGCAAGTCAATACTTCTCCGACATCAACACATAGCTAGTTCTGTCAGTGCAACGATGATGTACTAAAAGTTGTGTTAGACCATCCGAAAAGCTAATACATTTTTAACTCATACCAAATCGACACTCCAAATAGTTTCTAAAGAGGAAGATTTTCGTAGCATTTTATACTTTAATTGAGTGTGATAATACGTTCAAACAATGTAATTTTCTTGTATTCTTCCCCTGAAACGGGCTTTAGGGCAGGATTTCAACACAGTATTGTCCCCGTTAAAATTGGCGATATTACGAATATTTTAACAAGTGGAAAGTGAAAATTTTATTGTCTGCGTGGAACTGCAGCATATCATTTGGGGAGTTGTGGCGAGCTGAGAACGAGTTTTTTTCGTCGTTCAGAGGGGTGACACACCGGCAAGACTGTGCCAAGGTCAGAGCAAACCACGTGACTGCCTTCGCACGCGCGCAACCCAGCTTGTTTCTGGAATAGTCTGAGCCAATTAAATGAGACCATCAGCCAATTACCGTTCTCGTTGAAGATCACACCTCCCAGGCTAATTAGATAAAAGGCCTTGTTTCGAGTAAATCGCTCTCTTCTTTTGGAACTCTTACTCTGAAGCTCTGAAGCTCTGTGCTGCTGTTATCGGGCCACGTGGAGAAGTAATTTCAGTTCAAGTCGACGCCGTTCTGCTAGAATTTAGAGAAACCATTAGTGAATTCTATGGAATAAAGACGCCTAGGAGCCAAGTTAAGTGTGACAGTGTAGACGAGCTATTTATATTCGGCGTGTGCTTGTGCAAAATACTTAATTTTGTCATCTCAGTTACAGCTTGTGACCGGCATTCTACGGAAGTCGTCTTAGAATTGAACATCTCAAGATGGATAATTCCGCAGCCACCGACAACATCATTTCATCGAGGGACACCTGTTGCAGAGCCTCCATGGAGCTGTAAAATGTAAGGCGTATCTGGTAATTGGAAGGAGACTGACCGGAGGAGTATGCTGGAATAACTGACTGTCGACGGGAGTCGAACCCCATCTAAAACTTGAGTACCTTTTAATTTAATTTATCTGTCTTACCTTTTGTACAACTAGAGGTCTTTCTTCTTAAGTCGTAGATCTATTAGTTTGTTGTAGTTAGAAATATTTCATTTTTCCACTTCTTAAGGTGTCGTGGTAGACTAGGTATGTGTGAATGAAATTTTGGAATCTATTAGAGTAGACATGTAGGTTGTCTTTGAATGATTTCCCATGCTTAAGGAGCTTTATATTTAATAATCACTGACCACGCGATAAATCTACTTTCCTTGTAATGTTGAAAGTTACTGGATGGAAATTTGCGTGTACATTTTGAGTGAATAGGGTCGAACCTAGTGTCTTTCAAGATCACTTGTTGTATTTATGATGAAGTCATCTAATTTTACGATATTCCATGAGGATCAGTAGATGTAATAATCACTTAAATAATAATAATATTAACTAAAGATCGGGTAAAACAGAAGTAAACGCTCGTGAGCCATAAAACTACTGTAGAGTCCTTATATGTGAGATTGAATGTGCTCTGTTCATGAAGGGTCTGGAATATGACCAATCCTGAGGGATACTTGTTGTATAATTGTGCAATTGATGAATTAATGGTGATATTTGACTTATTCTTGTGTATTGGGAACGCAAGATGGATTATAATTATTGGAGCACGTGTTGCGAGTGTATTTCACAAGTAGGGAATAAAAATAGTACGATGAAGGCTCACGCTTGCGGTAATTTCAACGTGTAGCCCAGACGATGGTAGTGCTTATGGATTTTACTAGAATCTTCCATTATAATTTCATGAGTTAGATGAACTTACATTGATATATGAAATATGTTTCTACCAAGTGATACCCATGACTTCGATCACTAGCCACCATTAATGAAGGATAATTTCAGTACACGGATTATTTCTGCTAGACATTACGCGTCCCGACCACCAATAAAAATTATGAATAAACTTGCCAATACAGGATTCGATGTAAATAATGTACATAAAAACGTGTTTCCCTAGTGTGAATGTGTGTGTGTGTATGTAAATATGTATATTTCTTTTGTGTCATGTTGGTTCCATTTAATTTTGATCTGGTCACGCACTCGCTGTGACGCAGATTACACTCATCGTTGTGTGTTGCCTTAAGAAATAATTTTCATGCCCTTAAGGGAAAGTTTGATTAAGTTAAGTCGAGAAAGACTAGGAAGAATTTGTTTTCTTAATTAGCGAGATTTAAAAGGAAAGATCATCTCGTTACTTTATGAAGGCACTCGATTTGTAAATAAAATTTATTTAACTAGCTCACGCGTTGGTAATGTAAATTTCTAAAATTTGAAATACTTTAAGATTAATTTGAATAGAAATGAAATACAAAGACCAGAGGTAGAAATTTGTTAGCCGCATGATTAATTGGAGTTATGGTAAAAATAAGTCATTAATAATTAATTCAAAACAATTATTCTGAAATGCTAATGACGATCATTAGGTAAATAATGCAGTGGAAAATTAATAAGAACACGATCGTGTGACAATGAAACATAGGCTAATTAAATGATGAGAAATTAATAATAATAATAATAATAATAATAATCAGAATAATAATTAATTAATTTTGAGAATTTTGAAATCAATTTTCATTTTCTACTGAAGTTCATGTTGGTGTCATTGACTAATGTTAAATACTGTAAATGACAATTCAGTTGAGTACATCTTAAAACCACGTGTTGAGACTACTTTGAATTGGTAAAGCTTTGAACACATTTATTGTAAAACCCTCGTTAGCAAGACAGCTGTTTATGATTTTATGAACTTCTGTGTTAACTTATTTAATTCTTTCAGTCAAGTATTTTGATTTGAAGAGGCAAGAGGCCTAATTTTTCTTTGGTTTCATTACAGCACAGTAAGGCTGGAGATTAAGAACACGTGTCACTCTAAATCGAGGAAGAAATGCAATATTATGAAAGTTCTCTGTTAAAAAAAATATCAGCAAGAATATTTTCATTTGTTTGTTTGCTTATGTGGATAAATGTCAGAGTGTTGTTTTAACATTTCTTTTTATTCTGCTTGGTCATCAATCCTTAACATCCCTTAAATGCCTCTAGAAAGTGATAGCCAACGATCGAACGGTCCACCTTGGGATCTCTCGCTCGATGGCTGGGCTTAGCTCGGGAAAAATGGGGGCAGTATAATATTTAAATAATCTTCTACGACTATCGTTGTGGTACTAAAGAATGGAACTCGAACTTGGCCGTCATTTCATGTCTACTATAGTGAATATAGTAACAAATTAATTTAAAACTTCCAGGCTCTCTAGGAATTTTAAAACTTGTGTTCCAGAGACAATGATATATTCGGTTACCCCGCGAATCGAGAATTCCCAAAATTGCTGGAGTTGACAGAGCTAAAACTAGAGCTTTCAAACTGATCTTCAGGAGCAGAACAGCTTTAAGTGTGTAAGAGCAAGCACTTATTCACTTAATTAGAAACATATCTTCCAAACTGATGACAATATTAATTTGATAATTTCCTGAAATTTCTAAGTTATTATTGTAAACACTACTGAGAAAGTGTGGAAGATGGTATTCAGGAAGTAATCTATAGGCTACTAAGAAATGGAAGTCCAAGTGTTAGTTAGCTATAAAATGAACATGAATTATGAAATAATGTGACCCCTCCTGGCTGCCTTGAACCTTAAAACATCGTGCAGCGGAACTGAGAGCCCCTGAGATCCTAAACCTTCCCCTATTTGACCGAAGAAGAGCTTGAATTTGGTGCTGAGAAGCAGTAAGGGAAACATCCTCAAGTATAAGCATGTTCTCAACCAGCCGAAGAACATGTTCCCGAAGATTTGCAACTAAGTGCTTAGAAAAGAAGCAGGCGTATTAACACTGTCGCTGATAGAAATGTTTAATAATTCATAAGAAATCACTATGTACGTACAGTCACCCCAAAAATTGAGTGCGTGGTACTGGGTAAGTTCTTCACAGTTACACTTGAACCTAGCATATGTTTGTTGTGTGAATGCACGCGGTTTGTACCATCAGGGATGCTGAATGGTAATTTCATAACGATAACAATTATGTCTGATAAAATTCGAATTGCAGGAACCTACAATGCCACGCGCTCATTTTTTATTTTTCTCAGTAAATATACAGTCCGCATCTTACTGAATGCAATTCGGCCCTTTATTCTGAAAATTGAATTAGATCTAGCACATTTTATTTTTAATAGTGGTATTATACAGCACGTTCCCTCCATTGCTATTATCATTTATCGCAATAGATTTTTCTTCGAACTCATAGTGATCTGTTCTTGTAGCCAAGGGCACGTGTGCTATTAGTTTGAACTTCAAATATTTAAGTGTTTATATTTGTAAGTCTACTCGTGTTTTTTGACATTAATGTTCGTTGTTTAGTCACGATAGTTGGGCACTGAGGACAAGGGTGGATCCTCAGTCCGATTATCTTCGTCAAACTCATGGACTTCTTAGTCAACTCATGCAACGAGGAATAATAGATGACCTAAAATAATCACAAACATTGAGAACATTTCACATTACCCTCTTCACCTGCGCATACGACCTATAGCTGTCCACAGACTCTCCAGAAAACATTGAGCAGAGCCTATTAATCTGGCAGAGAGACCTGGAAAAGAGCTACATGAAGATTTATGCGATGAAAAGCAAGGTGCTGAAATCATGGCTCCGTCCCAAGCAATGGGATGCATCTTCTGAAGACAAAACCATCCTAATATTTCTAACAGGCCTGTACCTAAAATTCGAATTTAGAAACTAATATGTCATTTGTATTGCTCAATGACTATGAATCTCGGGGTTTCGCGACCGAAATTCTATGCATCAAAGATGAGTTTCTCCGCGAAATTTTCCAGAAAACTTGAAGGTACAAAAATATTAAATCAGATCATAATATTCAGACTTGAAGTCCGATATTTACTGGACAGAACTGCGCAAAGCCTGCTTCAATAATGTGGATATCTCTGATGAACAGGAAACACCAGAGTAAAGAAGCAACATTTGGGCGCCACTCGGGTGTAATAAGGAACGTGTGTTGAAGACGTGAGGATGGCAGGAGAAACTTGTGTAGAAGAATGGAGAGAGGAGAATGAGATTATTTTTATGACGGAATAACTGATGAGAAAGATCGATCCTTCCATGTATATTAAAATTTATATTATTTTGTTACTAAAGATTGTTTTACCTTACTCCACATCATGCATATGATTAAATATGCCATGTTAACCATATTTATATCGGGTGGTACAGCTGGCCCTAATTTTTCCCCAAAATATGCAAGCAGCTAGGATTTAAAGTCTCTTAGTCCTACCTTGCGTAATATCTTACAGCAATTATATGTGCAGAAAGTCCAGTATAGAATTCCCCCGCACAATGGAAAAACGGTACAAGAGGCAGTAAGTGAGGCCCATCTCAAAAACACTGTACTATTTTATGGGGAGCGAAGTCCAATACTCCAGTCTTTTACTGTACTGTACAAACCATAGCCACTCCTTTAGCTGTCAGTAGATATTTCCACATCTGAATGGTTCAAGAGGCCATTTTTTATACAGAGACTGGTGGTCGCGGTATCATAGAAAAAGTGGTTTGTTAAGACCAAATACAGACATGTCAATTCACCGCCATTTTGTGTAGTCTCATCAGATAGAAATTGATATAAACGTGTTTTTCACAGTATTTTATAATCTATGGCATGAAAATGCTCTACAGCAGATGAGATGGCTTCTTCTTTTTCTTCTTCATCTTCTTTATTATCTGTTTACCCCCCAGGGTCGGTTTTCCCTCGGAGTGCGGGATCCCACTTCAAGGGTAGTATCCTGGAGTGTGAGACCCTGGGTCGGGGGATACAACTGGGTAGGATAACCAGTACGTCGCTGAGGCGGTCTCACCTGCTATACTGAACAGGTGGCTTGTGGGGGATGGTAGGATTTGAAGGGATAGACAAGGAAAAGAGAAGGAAGCGGCTGTGGCCTGAAGTCAGGTCTCATCCCGGAAAACAACTCCGAGGAAGGAATCGAACCCCTCTCTACTTAGTTGACCTTACGAGGCTGAGTGGACCCCGTTCCAGCCCTCATACCACATTTCAAATTTCGCGGCAGCTAATCACACTAACGGCTGAATTAATAAACGCGGGAAAAGCTGCGGGCACATGCTAGTATGTACATAAATAAAGTTGCAGATTGTCCGCTGTCTATAATTTCATTTGTTGTGCCAATTGTTCAGATATTTATCCGTTTTTTGTCAACTCAAGGCCGAATCGGTGGTTTTTATTTTTTTCTCTCTGTCTGGTTGTCTGTTTATCCATTTGTTCCATCATCAGGACGCAACGGCTGGATAGATCTCAACCAAACTTCATATTTAGAGTATACTCATCCCAAGGATGGTTTCAATATGCATATCATCTTGAAATCTTTGAATAGACGGGGTTTCATAGGAAAACCGACGGATTTTCATCCATTTTCTCTTATACTTTGTATTTCCTCTAAACTCCGTGGACCGTATGTAAAACCTACCTTCATTATAAACAACTTTGGTTATGTTCATAATTTACCTTACTCTTCAAATGACGGAGAAATTTACTATTTTCTGCGGATATCGTGCTCTTCATTGAGTGACCGACAGACCGACAACGAACCTACAGGTTACCATGGCAAACGTCTCTGACTGCATGCCAGCAGGGAAGTAACGTATTGCCATTTTCCTCATCTTTCCTTTAAATTCGTAGTTGTTCCTTGGGAGGAAAGCAAGAGAGGCCTCAATCGAATATTCTGCGGGCTATTGGCGGAATACCGTTGAAGGTTACAACCGTCTTCGAATAGCTTAAATAATAACACCATTAGTCATATTCTTATTTGTTTAACTAAGAATCCCTGCGTCTAAATTTCTCCCCTTTTAACACTTTCTTATATCCATAACTCACACCACCATAATTTATTGTGGGACATTTGATTTTGCAGTACATTCATTTGGTATTTACGTATTTGTCGTCATCCGGCTGTCCTCGGTTATAATCCATTTTCTAATCATTTCAACTTTCTTAACTGTATTATTTTCTATTCCTTTCACCTTTCTTAAATGTATTATTTTCTTCCTTAATTACTCTGCATGTATGCGGGTGCTAATCCCGAAAGCTGGACACTCTTTTCTTTGAGGAATTATTCTAAGCTATGCAAATGTATAAGATTTGGACTAGGAAAATATCGAAATGTGGAAGCAATTTTAAGGACGGTGCAGACCTTGGTTTGAGATAATTGATGGCTAATCGGTAAATCGTATCACAAGTCAGAAAGCACAATCGCCTTTCGTTTTGGAGAGATCTACAACTTTGGTCCTATGACTTTTTGTCGTATATCTATCCCTTATACGTTAAATATAATATTTCTCGATTAAAGTTAATTTTGTACTTTTACGGGTATGTGTTAGCCAAATTGTATGATTCTAGCTGTCACATGAATAACAAAAATGAAAAGTAGTATGTGAAAACTGTACAAAATTTCACCCCATTCAATGACTGTAACTCAATCTAACCCATAAATATAAGAGATACGAGAAGATGTCATAGGTCTAACCATGTAGAACACTGAAAGAGGCATCTGATGGTGAAGTCCGTTTGTAGATATGTCGCACAGTTTCAAAGCAGTAACTCCCCAAATAAAGGTCACCACTTCTAGAGTGTGTCTGGACATCCAATGTTTTGCTGAAATTTCCGTACAGTTTTCCGTTTCAGTTGTAATAATGAAGACCCGCATATTTTAGCTTTAGCTTGTTCCTTTGCCTGTTTGTATGTTTGTATATAACTTGCAAACTACTGGATATATTTCCACCAAACTTGATATTTAGAATCCACCTGTCCTTGGGTAGATTTTAGGACAATTATTGTTTCTAAATCCCTGAACTTACTGTGGGTTTATACGAAACCGAAACTGTGATTTTGCACTCTCACAAATATACATAACCAAACCTAACGGAAATCTACCCGCCTTAATGGAAATTAATTTCCAAACCTTTTCCATCATGTGCATCATTTTGATATGAGGATTAATATGCGATATATCATTAACAGACCGTTTTTCTGTACAAGTCCCACCGGACTTAACTCAATAGAGGGTGCTTGTAAGGCGTATTTCTGAAAACTAGAAAACTACTGGAGATATTTCATCCAAACTTAATATTTAGCATCTACCTGTCCAAAGGTAGATTTTTCGGTCCGTAACATGACAAATTCCCGAAACGGACTGAGGTTTATTGGGAACCGAAGCAGTGATTTTACTCTCCTACAATATATACACGACCAGCCTGACTGGAAATCCACCATTTATTGAAATTCATTTCTAAAACATTTTTTCTCATGTGCGTGTTTTCGACACGAGGATTAATAACGGAGATATCACGAACGGTCGGTTTTGTAGGCTAAGTCCAGCAAACATAGCCCAAAATCTGTTTTACACGGCGCGGATTCCTATACGTATATAAACAAAATCTATATATCTATAAATTATAAATGAAATCGTAACGACCGTGCGTCTGTGCATTGACTATTCTGGGGACATTTTCGTACAGCTATCCATTTAAGGGGTAATAATGACCATCTGCATATTTTGAGATATAGTTTCCTGAATGTCCTAAATGTTACCCCCCTCGCTCAAAATCAAGATTGCGGCACAATTTTACAGACGAGCCAGAAAATGAAATTAGGTGAAATTATACGATTTAGACTGGACCCGAATAAAAATTTCCAATATCTTTAAATTTTTCACTTTTATCCCTGAATAATGTCGAATCTGGAAGCAGTTTTAATGACGGTGCAGTTCTTCGTTTCGAGGTATTTTGCGGTTAAGCGGTGAGTCGCATCAGAAAACGGATGGCCCAATCTCAGTTCAATTTGGAGTGGTCTACAACTTTGGTCCTATGACGTTTCGTCGTATCTCTATTCCTTATCAGATTTGACTCAATTTCTGGATTATACCTACATTTTTCTCTTTGTACACGTATAATTCGTATTTCGAATCACTTATATGAAAGATAGAATCATCTAATTCTACAAGAATATTGGCCCACGAAGTATCCGTACGTGAGCCAAATTCTATGTACGCAGCAGTCACATTCGTACCCAAAAGTAATGCACTGTGAGACAACCTTACGAAAATTTCACTCTATTTAAAGTTTCAAACTCAATTTTACCTATAAATAGATGATACAGAAGAAAGTATCTTTAGACCAGCCATTTTAACCGCTAAATAAGGCGTCTTATAATACAATCCCTTTGCCGATATCATGTATCATTTAGCAGCAGTTAATCCGTAAATGAAGGTTTTCAATTTAGTAAACATGCATGTACTTCGTATGGCGGGCTATATATAATCATTGAAGTTGATTTTTAATGACGCAGAAAGGAAGTTTTTGCCATTATAGTTAATATTTTACATCGACAGTGACTCGCAGTAGGATGGCATTTGCTATTGTATTCATTACCCTCCACATCGATTTTGACTGGCAGTAGGAATGAGATCATTCCTGACTCTATTGTAACTAGCGTTAGTAAGAGGGGACTGCCATTGTAATTAATAATTTCCTTCTCGATTTGACTGGCTGAACTCACAGGAGAATAGTTATGTTCAAAACTCCCCTAACCGGCTGTGTTTGGGAATAGACAATGTGCCTGGCATTATAAACAAATTTACCCATCTAAAATGTGACTGGCACTAGGCATAGTTGCCCCGCTCTTGTAATAGAAGCTTACTAAATCGGTGCGAATATCATTAGGAAAAGTGGCCCGTCATTATAATGACAACAGCACAATTTGACTGGCAGTAGGATGGCATTTGCTATTGTATTCATTACCATCCACATCGAATTTAACTGGCAGTATAATAGAAACTCCTCAGATGTAATATATCTGGATGTAGGAAATGGCGCCTGCCGTTGTAACGAAAACTCCCCAAATCGATTGCGACGGCGCAGTAGGTAATGAAGCCTCCCATTATAATTAGAACTTTTCTACTTGATTGTGAATGGCGGTAGGCAAGTGAGCCAGACGTTATCATTACAACTCCGCAACTCACACCTTACAATGGAAACAACGTATGGGAATCTCCCCATGCTGCTTCTGGATAACGCTAAGGGACACGCAGTTTTTTAAAAAAAACCTTATTTACTGCATGTACAGTAATTAACTTCGATAACCGTATACAACGTAAAATACAGTAGCGATGCACTGTTATATTTGCTAATATAATATAATATAATATAATATAATATAATATAATATAATATAATATAATATTATATTATATAATATAATAGAGGTCGTTTTAACTCACGCTCAGTCGTAGCCTTCCTGGTTCATAATATTCTCAATGACGTTATGACAAATTTTAGCGATATATCGTGGAAACATGATGTTCTTAAGGGAACTGATTTAAACGGCATACCCTTGCAAACTGAATTCACCCTTGTTCGTCATAGCGAAAATTTCTCATTTCAACTTCACCAGAACCATGGCCTAGGCGTGATGCAACTCAGGTTATAATTAAAAAATGGATGTCTCACGTGCAAGTACAGTGTGAGGTGATCTTTGTTTCCCAGTTTCAACAATATCAGAAATACCACAGAGTGTGTTGCGCATTCTTGTGATTGATTGTTCAACTGTGTAATTAGAAAATTTTGACTGACACAATTTTATGACCTGGTTCTATAAGACTGTCAATTATTTCATCTGACTATTAAATAGGTGACAAGAAAGAAAGCGTAAATATTATGACTGCAAAAATGACCAAGCCACGTTGTTATTTGTTTCATATATCATTTAGGTACTGCATCAAAACTGGTAAGAACTGCGTATAAGTTCATGCGTAGTCCACGGAAAAAGTGTGTCAGAACACGGACGAGGTAAAATTCTTAATGAAAATATGAAGTGTTAATTCGCTTAGCATTTCAACAAACTTTTTAGATAGAGCATAATTCATTACAAATTATTCATCATTTTGTAAATGATATAAGACTGTTTTGTTTAGCAAATAGTTAGCGAGAGGCCCATACATCAAACTGCAAAAAAAAATTTAAAATAGAGAAATTGAGATACACCACATTAGGCTTACGATGGGAGTACACGTCAGTAACAGGCTAACAGTTGAGGTGAGTGCAGCCTGTGGTGGTGACGTTAGTGACTTCCAAGCATTTTGGTTTTAAACTATGGAGAAAACAATCCAACCATCCCTAGGACAACATTCAAGGTACTTCCGTGAAGGCCAAGAATCATAGCGTGGAGAAACATTCATAACATTTTCTTACTTATCCATTCCATACAATTATATTATCAGGAGACTTTCGAGAATAGAGTTCTTGACGGATATATCTGTCGTAATATAGTTATATACTTGTTTTCTTCTCTTTCCCTTTCCTTTTCTCAGACCTAAACAAGTAGCTTAAATTCATGATCATTTCCTCAACGAATTTCGCAGTCATTTCGTACACATCACCTAATAAACATATTTTGCTTTAAAATAACCTTGAGCAGCATTTAGCTAAATGTCTTCACAATGTTCTTAGCAGCAATGAAATACTCATTATGGTATCTCAAATGAATTAAAACTATATTTAGTCGTGTTTGCCATGGATGCAAAAATATGTCCTTATGATATGCAATATTATAGGAGAACATCATAAAATATGCAGAAGTATCACATAATAATACACACAGCACGTATTTATATAACCATTTATTCAATATTTTGCGGTAGTTTGTACTTTCCAGAGAAATTTATGCAAATAGCGGAGTTAGAAATCAGAGCAGTACTCCTTCTGGTTTTTAGGGGACACGCAGACATCTCCTGTGGTATCTGCAAATGAAATAGTACATTCAGATATTTATACTTTCCTTAAATGTTTTATGAAATTTGCTGAACCAGAATATTTCTGCATACTTTTATTTCAATGGCATCATTCAGCTAGTGAGAAATATTGTCTACTAAGCAGTTTGCAATAAGTTTCATACGTTTGCATATTAACTCTCATAGGACCAGCTGACGATGTATCGTTAGTGACAGTACTTGCGAGAAAGACCAGCTGACGATATTTCGTCGGTGGAATAAAAGGATGTCTGTAGGCCAAATATTTTAACACATGAATTATATGATGCTATATTAACTGTCTTGAAGATCTTTCGGGTCTGTTAGATTAAAGTTTGATTGAGTATGAGAGTCAAAGCAATAAATAAACACCAACAAGTACGTTGCAGCACATCTAAAGCAATGCGCCACCTCGCGCTCGCCAGCCCGCGCTAAACTTATCGCCGACCTGTCCAGTCTGCTGTTGCCGTTTCAACATTAACCACGGTAGCGGCAAGTACCATAATGTACTCTTCTCAGTTTCATCGTTTGTTTCCTTATTTACGATATCTCCTTCCCAAAAATCTGATAAATCATCTAAGAAGTCATCGTCAATGTTCTTGTCGAGTTCTGCCTACAAATCACAACTTGTCATACTTTTATGAGAAACACTCGAAACGGAAAGCTACATTCAAAATACTTATCCGGCTGGAAAAGAGATACCGTAAATAAGCAAACAAACAAACAAACAAACAAACTGAGAACAGTGCTCTAGGTTACTTGCCGCCTCACGTCATAAGCTTATTATTATTATTATTGTTATTATTATTACACTTAAGAAAATGGAAATTGCAACACCATGAAGGCATTGGTCGTTTGTGTTAATTTTCAAAATATGGAACGATGCCATGTAGGTATGTAAACGATCAAAGTTTCAGACCCCTTAGATCGTTGCTACAGGTCTCCCCACGTGATTGGTCGCGGAGGAATCATCTCCAGTATACGGACTCTGGTGTAGCGTAGTTGACTTGCAGTCTGTGCAGTTAAGTGTTCCCCGTCAAACATGCTTCGACGACAGAGAAGAGCACGCTATCAACAACTGTCACCTTTTGACCTTTTGAGAGGGCTCGGATAATTGGGTTGTGTGAGGCTGGATTATCGCTGCACGTCTTGGCCGACAGGCATCTACGGTGCAACGTGTATGGCAGCAGTGGTCAAATGAAGGTACCCACACTCGTAGACCTGGCACCGGCCCAACGCGACAGACAACTGTGAGAGAGGATCGCCGCATCATTCGGATGGCCCGGATGGAACCCCATGCAACAGCAGCGCAAATTCGAGCAGATGTGGCACCCCATGTTACACAACAAACACTTCGTAATCGCCTGCGTGCAGCTGAGTTACGAGCCCGTGTACCTGCAGAAGTTGTTCCAATGACCCCACAACAGCGACGTGTAAGGCTGGCTTGGTGTCGAGAAAGATCGGCGTGAGTCGACGAATGACATAGGGTCGTCTTTAGCGATGAATCGCGCTTCTGTCTTGCTCGCAGTTATCTCCGGAATCGTGTGCGCCGACGTACCCGGAGAGGGGCCGCCCTGATCTTATTGTCGAGAGGCACACAGGGCCAACACCAAGCATTACGATCTGGGGAACAATTGGCTTTAATGTGAAATCACAATTACTGCTTGTTGAGGGCACTATGAGTGCTCGACAGTACGTTGATAGGGTACTCAATCCAGTGGCTGTCCCTATGATGGCGAACATTGCTACTGGAATGTCTCAGCAGGACAGTGCCCGGGTTCACACTGCACGCATCTCCAGAGAAGCTCTCCACATCACAACCTTAGAATGGCCCGCCAGATCCCCGGACCTCAGTCCTATTGAGAATGTGTGTGACATGATGGGTCGACAACTGGCCAACCGTCCTCATCCACACACAACTCTAGAACAACTGACCCGTGCAGTGCAACAAACATGGGGTACATTTCCTCAGAAGTGATCCAGGGCCTTATTGACTCCATGCCTCGACGAATTCATCAATGTATTGCAGCTCGTGGTGGGCGTATCCTGTATTGATTGTTGTCCAAACTTGCGGTCAGAGGAACCTGAAAGTGTGATCATCGAATCACAACCGAACACTCGTTCTGCATGTTCAATTTCAGCAATGTAGAACCACTTCTTCTGGGTGTTACTATTTCCATTTTCTTCAGTGTATCTGTTGAAATACTTAATTCTATTCATTTCATTACATTACTTGACTTCCAGATCTCTGTATACCCTTATAACTGTTCCCTAGGCAATCCCTTTTCTAACTTATACGCACCACTGCGGTTTAAGTGAAGGTCATCTGAGCGCAGATCCCTATCCCCTACACAACCATTAGGATCTAGAAATTCCACTCCCAGTTTCCTACATACCCACTGCATAGGCTCATTTAAATCCCCAATCACCCTCCAATCAGTGTCCCTCCTACACAGTATTCCACTGCTAACAATCTCCGCTTCCTTAAACATCACCCGTGCTGCATTTACCAGATCCCACACATCCCCATCTACTTTACTACTTATATCAGCTTGCCTTACGTTGTTGGTAGCAACGTGAAACACTACCACCTTCTCCTTCCCCTCCTCCCTCCCTTCTACTTTCCTCTACATTACAGAATTACACAATTATAAACTGGAAATTAGCCTATCCTAATTACAACAACATCGTTTTAGTAAGAGGGTTACTATGGATACCTCTCCTACACCGTACTACACAAATATTTTACAATAATAAAATAAGCACGCTAAATTCTAATAAGATATTACTCATATACTCCTGTAGAGTACACTACAATAATGTTAAACTACGTTCAGAGGTATACTAATTACAATACCGGTACCGCATGTCACTACTAAGCATAAACAGAAAATAAAGTTTCATGTTTGAAATTTACAAGAACTACTGTACCCAAAGATTACCAGCAAAGCTAAATGCTTAGCTCTAATAGATACACACGAAACATACACACGAAACATACACACGAATATAGCAAGCAAGATACAGTACTATCTAAATATACTGTATCTACACTACAATTTTCAGCTGAAATGGGGTTATATGAAATTTTACCGCTGGTGGATTACTATTATTTTCCCTACTACGTGGGACGGAGAATAAAAGGGTCTTTAAATGTTGAAAAATAAGAGGTTGTCTACAATAAGTTCTGTCAAAACTACGCCGGGGGCTTGAACTGCAATATTGTTGCGATAGAGGAATGTGATTATTAACTTTTACTCCATGAATAAACAAAGGTGGAAAGTACAAAGTATGCCGGGAACTAAGACTACAAATTATCGGAATAAAGAAATTAGCTGATTTTGTATTTATTTACACTATGTCCAGTGAAATTTCCGTGTATTCTACTTAACTTCTTTTTTAATCGAAGTTTCCAGACGTATCGTGTTATTTAAATGAATAAATTATTACCTTCGTGATAGTTTGAACGGATATCTATACGAAATATCGGAAAAGTTGCGGCGGACAACTCCTTATGATAATCTGCCTATGTAAGTATTATACCAACGAACCTATATATATTTAAAAATATTGCATTAAAAGTTAATGTAATTACCTAAACTATTTCCTAAACCAAAATTCAAAACAAGGTACACCTAGCTAGCCTACTTAACCTAGGAAACGTAATCTACCCAACTCCAACTGAATTCCTTGTAATAAAATCCTTACTCCCAATTTCTACTAACAAGCACTAAACAACAATATATAAATAGCACTAAATGGAACACACACACATAAAATTTAAACAATTTCAATAGGTTTTAACTACTTTATCTGTACAATAATGCAAGAGCTCTCTCAACAGTTGAGAGAAAGGAGACGAGTTGTTCGACTAAGTGGTATGTTCCGAGATGTCGGTGGAGAGACAGCGAGGAATTACGTTAATAGACGAATAAATTTGAGTGATGTCTTTAAAAGTAGGATGGGTCACAATATCAAAATATAATTAGAATTCAAAGTGACAAATCGGAGCAAATATTCGTTTATAAGAAGGGGAGTTAGGGATTGCAATAACTTACAAAGAGAGATGTTCAATAAATTTCCAATTCCTTCGTAATCAGTTAAGAAATGCTAGGGAAACAACAGACAGAGGATCTGCACCTGGGCGACTGCCCTAAATGCAGATCAGTTGTGATTGATTGATTGATTGATTGATTGATTGATTGATTGATTGATTGATTGATTGATTGATTGATTGATTGATTGATTGATTGATTGATTGATTGATTGATTGATTGATTGATTGATTGATTGATTGATTGATTGATTGATTGATTGATTGATTGATTGATTGATTGATTGATTGATTGATTGATTGATTGATTGATTGATTGATTGATTGATTGATTGATTGATTGATTGATTGACAATATTTTGCAAGAATATCGACGAAAAACATGCGGAGAAATTGCTAATGATTCAAACATGTCTGTCTATTCGGTGTTCAGAACCATAACCGAGAAATGGGTTTCTCAATATCCGAGTGAAGAAAAAAAAGCAAATCGCGAGAGATGCGCACGCAATTCCTTCAACAGGGAAAGATCAGTTTGATTTGATTTGAAATTTTGGGCCAGAATTGAAATCTTAATCGTTCCACTGGAATCAACCTGACTCTACTCGGCCAAAGGTGCCATCACCATCAGTCCAAAGTCAAGTTGATGATGATCATGGCTTACGACACGAATGAAGTGATAGCAACATATACAGTAGTCTAGCAATATATACCAATGTAACAGGGACATACTACACGGAATTTCTGCAAAAATATTTTGCGGCCAACGATTCTCCAAAGAACATCCGACACCTTCACAGCTGAAGTGCTCAGTCTTCATGATAACTCACGACCGAATACTCCGAGCCAGTACGATTGGTTTTGGTGAAATATGAAGGGGAAATCCTTCTCGAATTTCACTACTGTCCTGACATGTGCCCATCAGACTTTAATGTGTTTCCAGAACGCAAGAAAGCACTCCGAGGGGAAAGTATACAAACAATTGAAAAGGCCTCTGATGCAGTGACCCGAGTAATCAGACAGATCAAAAGAGATGGCGTGTTAACATAAATTCAAGGGTTGCCAAAATTTACGGCTCCTATTACTGAGAAGAATGGAGATTTCTTTGAAGGCCACTAAATTTTACGGTGTGTAAATGTTTGACCTCAATAGAAATTCGTAGTAATTATTTTCCATACGAATGAGCGCACCCTGTGATGTAGAGTACTGCAGAGTGTGTGCCTCCCAGATACAACAGAACACAGAGCGGAGAATGTGTATGAAGCACCCAGTGCAGTTGCTGATTGGATTCAGATCTTTTCCATTCATAACACGTGTTATAGTAGTATGGTTTCTCAAATGTAAACTTATAAATGAACGGAGGATAAGAACCCAGTTGCTAAATCCTTTACCACATTTCTTTGTTCATTTGAATGATTTCATGCGTCAGGCAGTGTCAAGGTTAACCAAATCAGTGTCCAAGTCTCTAAATGTCATATCCATGTAAGATAATACGGCGAGTCACAGCGTTTCCGAAACACTTAATGTTACTTTCAGATTGTTGTACTGAGCACCGACTGACCATGGTTCCAGGATAGAGGCTCCTCAAATCATCACTTCTTCAGGACAATCATCGACTAAACAAGGTCACGTGAAATGATGCAGCAGAAGGACGCACTATTTGCAAATTGGTCTTACTTCGCTTTTATAGAGAACGAGGAACGTATGAACACTCTAAGAGGAGTTTAATACGACAAGAACAGAATAGAAAACTAAATTAAATACTGCCTATATAACAAAACCTCAAAACTTCACCATGATAACCCTGAGAGAAGAGATGAAAGAAAATAATTCTCGGAAAATAAATACTGCTAAATATATTTCACCGTTCCTGAATATGTCCTCAGTATGATAATCAACGAGGTTTAATGTAAAGCAATTGCAAGAAGGTTAGACTACCGGGCGAGTTGGCCGAGTGCTGAAGAGTGCGCGGCTGTGAGCTTGCATCCACGAGAAAGTGGGTTCGAACCCCACTATCGGCAGCACTGAAGATGGTTTTCCGTGGTCTACCATTTTCACGCCAGACAAATGCTGGGGATGTAGCTTAATTAAGGCCACGGCCTGATCCTTCCCATTCCTAGGCCTTTCCTGTCCCATCGTCGCCATAAGACCTATCTGTGTCGGTGCGACGTAAAGCAAAATAGCAACATAAAAAGAAGATTAAACTATAATTGGTTATTGAGGAAATAAACGACTATATACACTGCTGTTTGTAGAAAGTGAAAAACTCAGAAGCAATGGTCTCAAACACGCCAAAATCAGAGGACGTGTAGAACCGTGGAACCAAAACAAGTGTTTTAAATTGCAGAGGAATGGCGTGCACGCAGGCCCAGCAATGCCCTTGTGTGTGTGACCGGCCAGGTTAGTGTTACGCAACGCTCAGTCAGTGCGAAGCTTTCATACGGAGTGGAAACGTGTACCTCAGTGCCACAATGCCTCGCCGACATCACAGGAGGGAATATCAGCACGGCTCGGGAGATGGGTCTGTCATTCCGTGGCATTGCGGCTCGTACAGGGTACGCTGCTTCAACAGTAGGGCGTATGTGGAACCTGTGGAGAGAAGAGGGCCGTACACAGCGCCGACAGGGTACTGGACGACCCAGTGTGACCACAGCGCGAGATGACCGCCATCTTGTCCGCTTGGCCGTAACGGACAGAACAACTTCATTCATGGTGTTGGCTCTACGTTGGAGCACTGCAACGGGTGTGGGGTGTTTGCAGCGACGGTTCGATGCCGTCTTCTGAAGGCCGGACTTGTGGCACGCATGCCATTGCGTCGGCTTCCATTCACCAGCAACCACCACCGCCGTAGACTGCAATGGGCACCTGAACAACAACACTGGCGTGCTGAGTGGCAAAGAGTTTTTTCGGACGAGTCCTGCTTCAACTTGTCCTACAGTGATGGCCGCACACGCATACGCCGCCATGGTGAACGCCATGGGGCAGACTTTATTGTTGAGTGGCAGAGCGGACAAAAGGCAAGTGTGATGGTTTGGGGCGCAATTGCCTGTAACATGCGACCTCGCCTCCTACATCTTGAGAGCAATCTGAACAGCTACCACTACAACAGGGAGGTTGTACAGCCCGAGGCACTGCTCCTCCTGCAGGCCGTTCCAGAGGCCATATTCCAGCAGAACAATGTCCGGTCACATGTAAAGAATGGGCCAGCCTTCTTCGAAGAACGACGCATACCACTGCTTCCCTGGCCTGCACGTTCGCCGGATATGTCACCCATTTAACATGTCTGGGATATGGTCGTTCGGCACCTTGTTCGTTCAGGTCCCACCTGCTGCCACTGTTGGTGATTTATGGACACGCCTACAAACCGCGTGGCAGAGTATTACCCAGCAGCATATTCAGGCGCTCTTTGATTCCATGCCACCACGTCTAGGGGCTCTGAATGTAGCGCGCGGTGGCGCTACGCCGTAGTGAATTTCCACGGTCAACGTGCATGTACAGTTCTGTAATTATAATGTATTGTGTCTTGCCATGTCCCTAATATGTGGAATAAACTGCATTGTGATCACGAATCTCGATCTGGGTGTTTCACTTTCTACAAACAGCAGTGTAGAAATTTAAACATGGCCTAACTTGGAAGTTAAGAATCGTTAACATTGTTATCGTAAGTAAACAATGATATCGTGGTATATGAAAGGTGAAGTTGAAAAAGAAAATAATTCTGACATCGTTAAAGATAAATTAAATTGATCATAAAGGCAAATAATCATAAACTCATCTGAGCCACTCAGGAGATTATTTACGTAAATACGTACCTTGCAGAATTACTCTCTGGGAAAACACAAACTCTCGGTGCACACCCAAGCAAGCCCATCCGGACGGCAATGGCACCGGTTGCAAGGATCATTACTGCGATGTGTCCCTGGAATGCAAATTTGCTCAAGATCTGGAACAAAAGATAAAATAAATTTAATTGTTAATTTCGTGAGGCTACTACTGCCCTGGTGCAGCCTTTTAAAGCAGACGAGGGTCGGCAGCATCTGTCGTGAATGAGTAGCTGCGTGTTATTGCAGTACGCTGTGTGCTGTGTCAGTACCAGGGTTTTTGGGATAATAAAAATACCCAGTCACCGCGCGTGGGGAATTTCACGACTTCGACTGTTTTCGATTGCAAGAAGCCTTTGCACTCTTACATGAATTGTTCTGATGCATTACTTTCCATTGCTCACACCCATACTGCTGGTCCGTACAACAGCACAGGTAGCATTGATCCTTTACAAATTACATTAAAAGCCACGTGCTTAAGCTACAATTTGACAATACGTGAAAAATATTCGGGCAATTTTCAGACACTTGGCATATTTGATTTTAAAATTAAGTTTGCAGTGAGAAATTATCTGCAGATAATTCATCCTCTTGACTTGCTCCAAATTACATTATTGAGAACGAATTTTAAAAATATTTTTGGTGGTTTTCTCCTCGTTATGAGCATAGTCTTTGACTTCTGGTCGTTGAAATTGATATTGATACTCTAGCCCACGCTGCTAATTTATATTAAAATATTCGTGTAGCATTACGTTTGTACGGTTTCCTCTGTGATGATTAGTATGAAATCGTCAGCGAAAGGTACTGAATATGCTCGTTTTGTAAATTCAGGCAGCGATTTAAAAATAACATACGTGAATATCTGTTTGGAAAAGTGTATATAACTTCCATGTATTAATGGCCAATAAAACTGCGCGGCATCGGGCTCCTGCATTTCGGTCATGCTTGTACGTACACCTAAACATTTTCACCCGATATCTTTTTGTGTCAAACTCAATGAAGTAACTCAAATGTCTCCATTGCAAGGTAGGCCAGATTGTACCTCGTATAAATTTAAACAACTCTATACGAGGTAATGTTAAACACACACTAAACATTGCAGACTGAACATGCTCAGCTGCGTATTACTATTGTGAGAAGAGATGACGTACCGTGAGATGTAACAAGTACAAACAGCACACAACAGACAATTGCTGTCAGAACATTTTTTGCCATGATATAATCTTGTAAACAACCTTTTGATTATGGAAATGAGGGTAAGAATTTCGCACTTAAATACTCATCATATATCACCGTTTTTTCCATCAGCCGCCCGTGGATTGTTTCTAACCAATGTATGACCTTATTTACTTACTTATTTCCTCTTCATAGATTAAGCTAATAGCCTGTTCCGACCTCAGATTTCATTCCATCCCTTAATAGGACGACAAATATCTCTTTACCCGTAGGATGGTTTTCCAGGCAAGTTTTGAGATTCTGTTGTTATCCATCCTCAGAACGTGGTTTGTCCAATAATTTATCCTGTTTTGGAATATTTTTTCATTCACTTGGACTTTAATTGTTGTCTTTTCTTTTCATTTCGTATTTTATCTTTTAGGGAGTATCCTTTCACTGATCTTAGGAATCTCATTTCAGATGATTGTCTTTTACTCCTATAGCTTCTTTTATCCACCATGTCTCACTTCCATATAACAAAATTGGTACAGCCATATTCTTAAAGAATTGAAACCGGGCGAGTTGGCCGAGCGCGTAGAGGCGCGCGGCTGTGAGCTTGCATCCGGGAGATAGTAGGTTCGAATCCCACTATCGGCAGCCCTGAAGATGGTTTTCCGTGGTTTCCCATTTTCACACCAGGCAAATGCTGGGGCTGTACCTTAATTAAGGCCACGGCCGCTTCCTTCCAACTCCTAGGCATTTCCTATCCCATCGTCGCCATAAGACCTATCTGTGTCGGTGCGACGTAAAGCCCCTAGCAAAAAAAAAAAAAAAAGAATTGAAGTTGAGTATCTTCTCTTACTTTTCCTTTTTTTTTTTTTTTTTTTTTTTTTTTGGCATTCGGGTCGAAGCCCACTCAGCCAGTGAATTATGAATGGAAGGGATTTTTAAAGGAAATTATGTTTTAATTTATTTGTTGCTCGGAGACAGGAGAGATGGATTCGTCTTCTCATCATAAGGCCTATGAGGACATCCAGTGGTACGCGTGACTAGGCCGTGGATCAGAAGAAGGTAGGAGTGTTGTAGTACTATAGGGTAAGTTCGATGCTAGGTGAAGGATTACTTTTCCTTTCAGTGTTCGACAAATTTGTCCCACACGTATGTTGAAATATGTTGAAATCTGTGGAGCTTGTTCTTCACATCGCCATCTTCATTAAAAGATGTTTCACAAACAATGTACTTAACATTTGAGGTTTCTTCTACTGGTTGTGCCAATTACTATCTTCGCTCTGATAGGATACTTCACTTGTAATGCCATAATTTTGGTTTTCGGTCTGGAGGGCAGAAGATTATAACTTATACAAATGGTGTTTTACTGATGTATTAATTTATGGACTTTATCTTCATCATCCTGCAGTATAAAATTTTTATGTGAAAATTATTTCCAGTTGGCCGAGCACAATGTACGGTATGACGAAATATATAACCCATAAAGACTCCAATAAATTATCACTCTGTGTTTAATGATGCGTTTATAATAATTCTTATAGCTTCACTTCTAAATGTTGCAAAATTGGTCATGCCCATTCTTGTCGATACGATATAATATCAAGTTTTATACAATTCACGAAAATGCCCGTTCCCTTATTTTAACAGATATAAATACTGCTTCTAATCTGTACATTAAGAGGCAATAAGAATGAGGCTTGGCGCAGATCTCGTCCGATAAGCCCACGGAAGCGAAGTTGGTAGTCTTCACGAATGAATGAAGATCATATAATCGCAAATACAAACAATGAATAATCACTTACGAAGTAATTTTAACTACAATAGTGGCTAAGACGAATGCAATATTACTATTACTTAAAATTACATCAGCAACAGTGAATGAAGGGAATGCTCCTAAGGAAGAAAAAACTGTAAGACTCGAATTCACTGTGGTTAAACATGATCGAAAATGGTGAATGAAAAAGTAAGGCGAACTTTCCTCGACGCATTTTTGACCAAAAACACAGTTTTAGCTGCAAGATGGCAGACCATGACTGAAATGGTCTGCCAGGGGGGAGAGGTGTGAAGGGTGCGCATATTCTAAAAATATTTGAGTGGGTGCAGTTTTTATAAGGCAGTCTTAAAGTAAGGAGTACGATTTAATAGCAATACGGGTTATGTCTAAATAATGGTATTATATCCCTGAATACTGTCTGTGTACTTGCAATAATATTTCACAGTACATAATACAAGATATTTTCACTTTAAACTTGATCACATCAGTATGGATGCGGGTCGATATTTTTTAATCGCCATAAAACCGCTTCAAATCACATTATGTCAAAGAAATATTTTGAGAAGCATCTGTTTTAAAAGTTGTTGTCTCTAGAATTTGTAGCATGTGAAGGAAAATACGCAACAGTACCAATGAGAAATAATAGCCATTTAAGTTTTAAAATATGGAAACACCCAGCTCGATAGCTGCAGTGGCTTACGTGCGGCCAGTATTCAGTATTCGGGAGATAGTGGGTTAGAACCCCACTGTCGGCAGTCCTGAAGATGGTTTCCCGTGGTTTCCCATTTTCACACCAGGCAAATGCTGGGTCTGTACCTTAAATAAGGCCACGGCCGTTTCCTTCCCAGTCCTAGCCCTTTCCTGTCCCATCGTCGCCATAAGACCTATCTGTGTCGGTGCGACGTAAGACCAATAGCAAAAAAAAAAAAAAAAAATGGAAAGAATGTAGGGTTACTGGAAATTTAGTTCGTATGCACATAGCGACTTTTGCCACTAGACGACTCATATTGCCGCTGTACATTCCAATATCCCAGAGCGCAGTATTTCAAAAAACGTTGACCAGAAAATTTCTGTCATCTAGAGTTGAAAACAATGCGGAAGATACCTGAAAAAACACATTCTTAATTATATGCACGCTGCAAGTCAATATTTGTCTGACATCAACATATAGCTGCTTTTTCCAGTGCAGCGATGACATACTAAAAGTTGTGATCGACCTTCCCAAAAATTGAAACATTTTTGAACTCGGCAAATTTCCTCCAATGAAGCAGTTTCTCGTAGCATTGTACTTTATAATTGAATGTGACAAATTATTCAAAAAGATTATTATTTTCGAGTTTTATCCTGAAACGGAATGTAGGACAAGTCTGTAACATGGTGTAATATTAAAATCGTCTTCTCCCACTATCGTTCAAATAATAAAGTATGTAACTCGAATTCTGGCCGTCTTTTCATGGCCTATATAGTGAATTTAATAATAAACTGATTCGATACTTTCGGACTCTCTAGGAATTTTACCAGAGATCCTGAGAAATTCAAGACCTCTCGAGAATCGAGAATCCCAGAACTTTCTGCAGTTGTCCGAGCTAAAAGCAGAGGTTTCAAATTGAAGCTCAGGAGCAGAACAGCTTTAAGTATGCAAGCGTAAACACTTGTTCACTTAATTAGAAACATATATTCCAAATCGATGACAATAATAGAGGATTAATAATTTCCTGAAATTTCCAATTAATTTTCGTAAACACTGCCGAGAAAGTTTGGAGGTTGGCATTCAGGAGATTATCTATGTTCTATTAAGAAATGGAAGTCGAAGTGTTGGTTAGGTAAAAAATGAAAAGGAAGCACGAAATTGTTAGACCCATCCTGGCAGTCTGCAAATCTTAAAACATCGTGCCTGAGTGTTTAGAAAACAAGTACGTGTATTGACACTGTCACTGATACAAATGTTTAATAATTGATAGGAATTAACTATGAATGTACAGACACTCCAGAAATTGTGCAAGTTATTCACAGACACATTTGGGCTTAAGATGCAATATTTGTCTCAACAGGGTTTGTATCTGAAGTGGAGGTGAACAATAATTACTTAATGATGACTGATAAAATATTGAATTGTAGGAACGTACAATACCACGCGCTCATTTTTACACTTCTGAGAAAATATACGGTTCATTTCTTACTGAATTATTTTCGATCCTTCCGCCTGAAAAATGCATTAGACCTGGAACAACTTGTTTTTGATAATTCTATTATGTAGCACGTCCTCTCCGGTGATATTATCATTTATTGCAATAAAATTTTCTTAAAACTCATAGTGATTATTCCTGTTAACCATGAGCACGTTTACTATTAGTTTGAACTACAAAGATTTATGTGTTTATCTTTGTAAGTCTTCACGTATTCTTTTCATGGTATTACCGTACGTTGTATAGTCACACGAGTTGGAGACTGAAGCCAAGGATGCATCCTCAGTCTGATTATAATCGTAAAACTCAAGGATTGCGTAATCAACTCATGCAACGCCAAAGTCTAGATGACCTAAAATACGAACAAACATTAGATAACATTTCACATTTCCCACTGCACCTTAGCAGACGATCTGCAGCTGTTCAGAGACTCGGCAGAGAATATTCAGACGAGTCTGTTAGTCTGGGAGAGAGAGCTGTGAAAGAGATTCATGAATTTTCACGCTACGGAAAGCAAGTTGGTGAAATCATGGCTGGAACCCAAGCAATGTGATGGATGCATCTTCTGAAGGCAAAACCATATTAATAGTTCTAACAGTCATATACCTAAGAACCGATTATAAAAAGTAATATTTTCCATATCTTGCTCAATGACTGTAAATTTTCGGTGTTGTCGTCCGAAATTCCAGGCATCAAAAAGCAGTTTCTCCGCAAAATTTTCGACAAAAAATAGAAGGTGCCCAATACGAAATAACATTATAATATCCAGACTTGAAGCCCAACATTTACTGGAGAGAAGTGAGAAAAGTCAGCTGCAGTCATTTGGATATATCTTCAGAACAGAAAATCCAGGAGCAGCGAGGCAGGATTTCAATTCAACAATGCTGGGAGCAATGGCACTCGATTATAATAATGAACAAGTGTTGAAGACGAGGGATGACGGGGGAAACGTGGGGTTAGGAATGGAGATGAGGGAATGTGTTGACCATATTATTTTTATATGATGGTATAACTGATGAGAAAAGTTGATGCTTCCATGTATATTAAAAATACATTGTTATGTTGTTTAAGATGATAGCCATATTTATGTAATCTATGCGGTATATAGATTTCTAGCAATGAAAACTAATTACTCTCACCCCCAAACATGAAATCGGGTAATTTATGATTACGAGGGCCCACTAGCCCGATAAATGCCTTCATCGACCTTTGGAGTATTCTTATTGTGATACTGATGTGTTAGAAGCCCGGCGTTATCCGACTCCGAACATTTACCACACGGATGCAAACGGGTAATCTCAGAAATTATTGGACCGATTTTGAAATTTCCTTCATAATTTGAAAAATTATATCAAACCAAGTAACACAGTATATGTATCATCCCGGAATATCCAAGGGTTCCTGCGATTGGAAAGGAAAATGCCATATAAATAATAGCAAAATTTGTATTACACTATCTCTTGAACGGGTCACGAAACGGAGGAAAATGTGAAGCAAGTCGTAGGAAAACATACTTATTGTGCCCTTAAAGGTAAATAATGGGCCTCATCAGTTAGTCCTATTAAACATTTCCACTAGAACATAAAATTCGATTTGCCGTAAAATGGTTTATACAAATTCCTGTCGTAACTCTAATAATTTCCGAGAAAAGAATGTTTCTTTGTTTCAGCGGATGATATTGAGCGATTAAAAAAGCCACAAAATAGCAGAAGACGTAACATTTTATTCGAGAACTGTAACATTCATGCGTTGTTCACGATAGCCATCCTCCCTCTCACACAACTTTTGGCAGTAATTAATCACTAACCATGTTCAACTGAGTCTGTTTCGTTTAATGCCGAGGGATGTGTGAGTCCATTTTATTGTAAATTTCATTCATCAGTAAGGAACGTGAATAGATTAAACAAATTACGAAACAAAAAAGTAATTACAGTCGGTCAGCTATCACGTTATACGTAGATTTTCACTGTAGGATGCTGCACTAATATAATATAATATGAGATCAGTTTACCTCTCGCTCAGTCGCGGCCGTTATAATTATCATTCTCCATGATGATATGGCAAATTTTAGTAATATGATTGGAAACATAACGTCCTTTAAGGAACTGGTTTACACGACATTTATACACCCTGGAAAATTGAACTTACCCTTGTATTTCATAATGCAAATTCCTCAGTTCAACTGCACCACAACCATGGTCTAGGCATGAGGCAACTCAGTTTATATGACAAAAAATTGATACCTCACGTGCAAGTACTTCAGTGCGAGGTGATCATCGTTTCACAGTTTCAAAATAATCAGAATTATTACAGAGCGTGTTGCTCATTCTTGGGATTGATAGTTCAACTGTGTAATTAAAATTTAACTACCACAATTTTATGACATGGTTATACAAGACTATCAATTATTTCATCAGATTTTATTACATAGATGAAAAAAAGCGTAATTGTTTTGAGCCCAAAATTTACCGAGCCTCCTTAGTTATCTGTTTCTTTTGCTGTCAGGACCTAGTGTTTACATTGCACTATGTCTTCTGGTATGGGCTAGAGCAATTTTGTTACTTCCATTGATCTGTCTCTGCCTTATCCTTGGCTTTACGTCGCACCAACACAGATATGTCTTATGGCCTAGAAATGGGAAGGAAGCGACCGTGGCCTTAATTAAGGTACAGCCCCAACATTTTCCTGGTGTGAAAATGGGAAACCACGGAAAACCATCTTGAGGGCTGCCGACAGTGGGGTTCGAACCCACTATATCCCGATTACGACATTTATGTATAGGAAGGGGTTGTCAAACATCCACAGAGCCCACGAGCGATCGTAACTGTGGGATGATTCCTACGTACGAAGCGTCAGCGTCAGTTGTGAGTTATGAGCCTGAATTGAGCTATCACCACGTGTTTCCAATGTCATGAAAATTTGTGTTTCGAGTGAGAAAGTCTGACACTGAACGGAGGAGAAAATGAGGTCAAATTTCATCTAGTGACCAGCGTCAGACATCAAAATTGAATGTTTGTGAAGATAAACGCCTCCCGAATTTCACAACGCTCTAGTTGAAATTTGTGATGATAGCGTACTGGATAGAAGCAAAATGTCACGGTGAGCTTTTCGTTTATGCGAAGGCCGGATAAGTGCTGAAGAAAATTCAATGAGTGGTTGGCGGATAGCTGCAACAGTCGACCCTTCCACTGCAATTATTGACAATTTTTTTCAAGAATACTGACGCTAAACATAAGAAGAAATTGCAAATGAAGCAAATACGTTGGTCTCTACGGTGTTCAGAATCATAACCGAGAAATCCGAGGAAAGAACATTCTCTGCCAAATGGGTTCCTGGACATCTGAGAGAAGAGTAAGCAGCAGATTGCAAGAGAGGCGCACAACAATTAGTTCAACGCTACGAGACTGGAAAAGATCAGTTAGTAAACAGTGTTGTTGCAATAGATGTAGCACTGATTTCAGATTTTGAAATCTCGATCGTTGCACTGGAAACACCCTGACTCTCCTGGGCAAAAAAGAAAGAATAAAATAAAAATTGCCATCACCATCAGACCAAAGTCAAGCTGATGATGATCATGGTTTATGAAACGAATGAAGTAATAGCAACAAATGTCTGCCTTAGTGAACTATTGTAACAGGCGATACTACACGGAATTTCTGCGAAGTGTTTTGTGACCAAATATTCGCCAAAGAATATCCGACACCTTCGCACCTGGAGTGCTCATTCGACTCATGACCGAAAACTCCGAAAATTTACTGAGAGTTTTGGAGAAATGTGTTTGGGAAATCCTTCCCAAAATACACTACTCTCCTGACATGAGCCCATCACACTTGGACTTTTTCTTAAACACAAGAAACCACTCCGAGGGAAACGTTTTCAAACCATTGAGGAGACTTTTGTTTGAGAGGCCAAAGTAATCAGACAGATCAACAGTGATGGCGTCCTAACGAGGGTACAAGAGTTGCCAAAAGAATTAAGATTACTTTGAAGACCTGTAAAGTCATTTCATAAAATAACAAATTTTGAACTATAATTTTATGGTGTGAACATTTTATGAATGAACTTAAGAGAAATTCGCAGATAAGCTTTTCCATACGATTGAGCCTACCCTGTGATGCAATTCAAAGTACTGCGGAGTATGTGTACAAAGCACCCAGTTCAGTGCCTGCATTTATTCAGATCTTTTGCATTCACAACAAGTGTTACAGTAGTGTCGTATCTCAAATGTGATCTTAAGAATGAACGGATACTAAGAGCTCAGATGTTAAATACTTTACCACATTTTGTTGTGTATTTGAATGATTTCTTGCGTGGCACAGTGTCACGAATAACCAAATAAATATCCAAGTTCCTAATGTCATATCCATGTAAGCTAATGTCACGAGGGTAGCCTTAGTTACAGCGAATCACAGCTCACCGATACACTGAAAGTTACTTTCAGATTGCTGTCCTGAGCACTGACAGACCGTGGTTCCAGGATGGAGATTCCTCAAACCAACACGTCTTCACGACAGTCATCGACGAAGAAACAAATTCACTTAGAAAACATGCTTTATTAATATTCACTCTTTGATATTTGGTTTAACTTTGTTATAAAGAACGAGAAACGTATGTACTCTCGAAAGATAGTTTAGCATGAGAAGAGAAGGACAGGATAGGAAAATAAATGTAATAGTACCTACATAATAAAACAGCAAGACCTCACCATGATAACCGTGACAGAGGAGATGAAGGAGAGTAATTCTGTGAGAACAAATATTTCACCGTTGCTGTATAAGTCCACAACACGATAACAATAAGCATTGAATACAGCTGAACTCTCCATTATATTCGATTTTATACCATTACTAGCAGGCAGTTCTTCAGTAATCGTTGTGGGGTTCCTATTACTTTCAAATATTTGTGCCGACCTCAGTTTGTCCACTCCTGTTCTTTTTCGGTAGGAGGTCTTACGTTTTCACGCCCTTGAATTCCATTCGCCGATACCTCTCTCCTTTTGTACTCCTAACTGAACCTAGGAAGGGATGATTATTTATTTTTATTTATCGTATGATGATCAATTAAATTTATTTACATATACAACTTGATAAAAAGTTTGTGGACAAATGTGCACAGTCACAAGCTCGTACAATCTTACATTTCTAGGTCTTGTTCTCGGACCCATTCTATTGCTTCAACTGATGCATGATGGATGTCCCTTATCGTTGCCCTGCTAGCACGATAAGGTCAGTCAGGGACAATGTGATCTGCAAGGAGGCACCACAGTCACAGTTTGCAGCGGTATCTCATCCCCATTCGTGTAGCAAATATCCAAATCTGCCTTTTCCAGCTCGATCCGGGTGATGCTCCTCCACTGATGTCTGGGAGGTTGAACTCTTGTATTCGCTTAGATATGAATTGTTATACAGTATGTTATCAATATCATCTCCATGAGTGAGCATATTCTCTGTTACATAACGTGATGTTCTACCAACTTCAATACTGTGCGCCACTCAAGTCAATTACTGAAGTTATTGGAATGCCTTAACACTCTCTTTTACACAGTAGTTCCTTTCATTACCAGGCTGTCGAAACATGTCGAGAGAAATGTACAAAAAAATAACAAAGTACAGAATAGGGCAATTAGACAACATTTCTGTACTTATCTTGTGATAATTGAATATACATTTGTTGATAATATACAGTGCACAATACCCTTACGTATTCCACAAATAAAGATTTTTCATAAATGATCGCTATTTTGTGACCAGTATTCTTTTCACTGGATCTCCCTACCTTAAGTATCTCGATAGGAGATGCAAAGGAAGACCGATATTAAATTTAGCTCTACTGGAAATCACGTAATGTCAACCTTCCAGAAAGCTGTCGCTAGGAGCAATAGATGGGGCCACTGGTGCGTCCCGAGTAAAACATATATTAATCATAACCACGGGGCCTCCAATTTTACGTCGCACCCTATCACGTCGATGTGACTGCCCATTTATGCCCTGTGTGCTGACCATGTTTTGAAACCCGACTGGATATGCCAGTCGTCCATCTCCCTCCTGTTGTCAGCTAGTCATTTCTGCGATCACTGAACTCAAGGTGACAATTGTTGTTTCGACTGGGAGTTCAGTACAACTGTTCTTCCCTTCAAATACGCAAACTTCGGCGGAAAATGCACCCCTGGATGTCAAAGGGTCCAATCTTGGTCATATATGGAGAAGAAGCACTTAAATCTCTGTTCTAATCACGTCCCCGGGAGAGCTATGATGATTAGTGTATAAATACATACTCTGCATACATTTAAAATAAGAGTTTTGTATGTATATTGGTCATAATTAAAAAAGAATAATATTTCTGTATCGGTTGTCTCCAGAGTAACAAGGAAATATACTTTCAAATTTTCCGTTATCTCTGTGTGTATATCCGTGTATGGCTAGAAAATGGCTGAAGATAATCCAATGGAAATCGGTAAGTTAACTTCAGGAATAAGGCAATACAATCTAGGTTATAAACAACTTTGTTCACGCTGAGTTAAATGGTAGTTTAGGGAAAGGCCTAACATTTAATTCTCGAATATGTATGTTATTAGTGGTCCTATCAATAAACACTAGATAACTGAAGTTATACAGGATAAAATTTATGTCTCCTACATTTTATGGTACCGGATATAACAGAGATATTCATGAATATCGATTTTTGTAGCGAAGTCTATATCACGGCAAACCACCAGAAAATGGGTAAACAGAATTTAATGAAAATCGGTATGCTAAGTCAGGAAATAAATCATTACAACCTAGGCCATAAAAAAATTAATATCGCTGGATGAAATGGTATTTAAGAGAAGTTGTGTATAATTTCCTTTTTAAATACCTGTGTTACTGGTCCTATCTAAAATTAACAAACATTATAAAGAATGTAATTTTCGATCATTTATGTCTTATTAAGTTTTACCATACCAACTAGGATAATAGAATTGATGAATTTTGTTGCTGAGTCCATATCAACGCCGGCATTGCTAACTTGGAAATATAGTTCAGTCGTGTTAACTTGGAATAGATTTGTCGTGATTGTCTTAAGGTGTAAAACAGCGTGTTCGTCGGTTCTTATCGACAAGGAAAATTGTAAAGGTGATTATGGGAGGAAAAACCACGAAGGGAGGATCGCTTTAAGAGTAATACAAAAGGTAGTCACGAAAAAAGGAATGTTTTACGTCGCCCCGACGAAGGTACTTCTTATAGCGACGATGAGATAATAAAGGGCTAGGAGTGAGAAGGAAGTGGACATGGCTTTAGTTAAGGTACTGGGGGTAATTGCCTGGTGTTAAAATGGGAAACCATGTGAAACCATCTACACGGTTGCCGACAGTGCGGTTCGAACCCACCTTCTCCCGGTTGTAAGCTCACAGTTGCGCGCTCATAACCGCACGGCCAACTTGCCCGGTCATTGAGAAACAAAGGACGGAGTCCCTTACTTTATATGCCATAACATCACAGAGTCAGAGGAAAACGGAATATGAACGCCTAGAATGTCTAAAGCTCCTAGAACTGATCAACAGTAGTTTTACGTTGAGCATAGGTTTCTGTGATGTCATTTGTCCCTTCTGCTGCTACTCACTCCGATAGATGGGGTTACTGCTACATCCCGAATAAAACAGCATGCCTGAATACAGTATTGGCGGGAAGTAGATGGGGAGTTGTAACTTTGCTCATTTTATATGACTGTTTTATCAACGACGGGTATTATAGCTAGTGTATATACACTGACTGACAGAGCAAATGCAACACCAAGGAGGAGTGGTTCGAAAGGGATGAAAGTTGGGGAAAAAACAGAGACGGCACGGACGAATAATTGATGTTTATTTCAAACCGATATGCAGGTTACACAATGCGCACGGCATCGACTCAGTAGGATGTAGGACCACCGCGAGCGGCGATGCACGCAGAAACACGTCGAGGTACAGAGTCAATAAGAGTGCGGATGGTGTCCTGAGGGATGGTTCTCCATTCTCTGTCAACCATTTGCCACAGTTGGTCGTCCGTACGAGGCTGGGGCAGAGTTTGCAAACGGCGTCCAATGAGATCCCACACGTGTTCGATTGGTGAGAGATCCGGAGAGTACGCTGGCCACGGAAGCATCTGTACACCTCGTAGAGCCTGTTGGGAGATGCGAGCAGTGTGTGGGCGGGCATTATCCTGCTGAAACAGAGCATTGGGCAGCCCCTGAAGGTACGGGAGTGCCACCGGCCGCAGCACATGCTGCACGTAGCGGTGGGCATTTAACGTGCCTTGAATACGCACTAGAGGTGACGTGGAATCATACGCAATAGCGCCCCAATACCATGATGCCGCGTTGTCTAGCGGTAGGGCGCTCCACAGTTACTGCCGGATTTGACCTTTCTCCACGCCGACGCCACACGCGTCTGCGGTGACTATCACTGACAGAACAGAAGCGTGACTCATCGGAGAACACGACGTTCCGCCATTCCCTCATCCAAGTCGCTCTAGCCCGGCACCATGCCAGGCGTGCACGTCTATGCTGTGGAGTCAATGGTAGTCTTCTGAGCGGACGCCGGGAGTGCAGGCCTCCTTCAACCAATCGACGGGAAATTGTTCTGGTCGATATTGGAACAGCCAGGGTGTCTTGCACATGCTGAAGAATGGCGGTTGACGTGGCGTGCGGGGCTGCCACCGCTTGGCGGCGGATGCGCCGATCCTCGCGTGCTGACGTCACTCGGGCTGCGCCTGGACCCCTCGCACGTGCCACATGTCCCTGCGCCAACCATCTTCGCCACAGGCGCTGCACCGTGGACACATCCCTATGGGTATCGGCTGCGATTTGACGAAGCGACCAACCTGCCCTTCTCAGCCCGATCACCATACCCCTCGTAAAGTCGTCTGTCTGCTGGAAATGCCTCCGTTGACGGCGGCCTGGCATTCTTAGCTATACACGTGTCCTGTGGCACACGACAACACGTTCTACAATGACTGTCGGCTGAGAAATCACGGTACGAAGTGGGCCATTCACCAACGCCGTGTCCCATTTATCGTTCGCTACGTGCGCAGTACAGCGGCGCATTTCACATCATGAGCATACCTCAGTGACGTCAGTCTACCCTGCAATTGGCATAAAGTTCTGACCACTCCTTCTTGGTGTTGCATTTGCTCTGTCAGTCAGTGTATCTACACATATACACATCCATCCATACATAGCTAGATGCATACATGCGGCCCTCAAGAATGCACTATTGGCGCATCATTGTCGGTTAACGGATTTGTTGAAGAAGTTCTAAAAGCGGGTCAGGCAGTAGTGCTTGTTAGGCTTAATGTCCATGGAGCCTGTATTCCATGTTAGCAGCCGATTACTCTAAAAGCCTTTAGAGACTTCAGATATCCCAGAAATGTATAAACTCTTACTATGAGTTTTTTAGCCAATGGACAGCTTTCATGGCCATTAATAGTGAAGTTGCTGGGAAAAAAAAAAAGCTACGAGCTGCTTATACTAATCGTACTGTGAACTGGATCTGTGAAAAGCAGTACATACCTTTTCATAAACTTGAATTTACAAAATGAGCAAGAGCAGTACCTTTCGCTGACGATTTAATGTTAATCATCAAACAGAAAACCGTGCAAGAAACGCCATGCTACACGAACTTGGAAATAAACAATTGGCAGCATGGGGTAAGGGTTTCAACAATCTTTTAATAAACAGAAGTCAAAGACTATGCTCATAACGAGGATAAATCCACGAGAAAAATATATTTTTAAAATCTTCCTGAACAAAGCATCTCGGAGCAAGTGAAGAAGATGAAATATCTGTGTATAAAATTTGACCGTAAAATTAATTTTAACATCAGATATGTGATGTGACTGAAAAGTGCAAGAACTTTTCACACGTTGTCAAAAGGGCAAAATTATTTGGGGGGCTTAAGCATATAGCTCTTAAGGTAATATAGGCTATGAAGGAGCAAAACTACCTCTGCTGCTGTACGGACCACATGTATGGGTATGAGCAATGGAAAATGAAGGCATCAGGAAAATTTATGTGAGAGTGCAAAGGTTTAATACAATCGAAGTCGTGAAAGTTTTCAGGAATATTTCTAACCAACCACTTTATAACTAGACATGTCGGACTCCTGTTGTTATTGAAGCAGAAGAAAATGCGAAATTGTACAAGGCTTTGAAAGAAATGGAATGCTACAATACAATATAGACACTTGAGTGGGAGATTACAGCCCGCAGAAAGCATCGCTATTAGTGAGTTCAACGAATCTAAAAAGAACACTCTTCAAACATTGGAACCAAGAGTGACATGGACGTTGGACAACTTATCTACATTTGCATAAGGTCTCACTGTATTTAATTGTCTTGTGTTTTGAATGTCACAGGATGTTTTCAGTGTCGTGTGCTTTTGTGTTTAGTGTTGCATAGTGTTGTGTACAATCCTGTTGTTTTGCATTTATCGTGATTTTTGGTCCCAGTTGGACACGTTAGATTTCGATCTGTTGTTTTCATTAGGAGTACGTATGTGGTAGAAATAAAATTTCAGTTGTTATTTTCATGTGTTTTCTATGGAACGTCAAGTCGATAAAACAAAATGAGTTCTTTTTCAGACCGTGAAGTGATACTTTTATTCATGTTATCAAAAACTATAGCTTCCATTTTGGTGAACTCATCTGTTAAATTATTTCAACAATTTGCCTGAAAGTTAATTAACAATCTTAGTATGGCATTTGACTTAATTGTAACGTAAAAAATTGTATTAACCATGTACTTGTTCCCTTGAACAATTGGCAGCATGGGTAAGGGTTGAACATACACTGACTGACAGAGCAAATGCAATACCAAGAAGGAGTGGTTCGAAAGGGATGAAAGTTGGGGAAAAAAACAGAGACGGCACGGACGAATAATTGATGTTTATTTCAAACCGATATGCAGGTTACACAATGCGCACGGTATCGACTCAGTAGGATGTAGGACCACCGCGAGCGGCGATGCACGCAGAAACACGTCGAGGTACAGAGTCAACAAGAGTGCGGATGGTGTCCTGAGGGATGGTTCTCCATTCTCTGTCAACCATTTGCCACAGTTGGTCGTCCGTACGAGGCTGGGGCAGAGTTTGCAAACGGCGTCCAATGAGATCCCACACGTGTTCGATTGGTGAGAGATCCGGAGAGTACGCTGGCCACGGAAGCATCTGTACACCTCGTAGAGCCTGTTGGGAGATGCGAGCAGTGTGTGGGCGGGCATTATCCTGCTGAAACAGAGCATTGGGCAGCCCCTGAAGGTACGGGAGTGCCACCGGCCGCAGCGCATGCTGCACGTAGCGGTGGGCATTTAACGTGCCTTGAATACGCCCTAGAGGTGACGTGGAATCATACGCAATAACGCCCCAAACCATGATGCCGCGTTGTCTAGCGGTAGGGCGCTCCACAGTTACTGCCGGATTTGACCTTTCTCCACGCCGACGCCACACTCGTCTGCGGTGACTATCACTGACAGAACAGAAGCGTGACTCATCGGAGAACACGACGTTCCGCCATTCCCTCATCCAAGTCGCTCTAGCCCGGCACCATGCCAGGCGTGCACGTCTATGCTGTGGAGTCAATGGTAGTCTTCTGAGCGGACGCCGGGTTTTTTGGAGTGCAGGCCTCCTTCAACCAATCGACGGGAAATTGTTCTGGTCGATATTGGAACAGCCAGGGTGTCTTGCACATGCTGAAGAATGGCGGTTGACGTGGCGTGCGGGGCTGCCACCGCTTGGCGGCGGATGCGCCGATCCTCGCGTGCTGACGTCACTCGGGCTGCGCCTGGACCCCTCGCACGTGCCACATGTCCCTGCGCCAACCATCTTCGCCACAGGCGCTGCACCGTGGACACATCCCTATGGGTATCGGCTGCGATTTGACGAAGCGACCAACCTGCCCTTCTCAGCCCGATCACCATACCCCTCGTAAAGTCGTCTGTCTGCTGGAAATGCCTCCGTTGACGGCGGCCTGGCATTCTTAGCTATACACGTGTCCTGTGGCACACGACAACACGTTCTACAATGACTGTCGGCTGAGAAATCACGGTACGAAGTGGGCCATTCGCCAACGCCGTGTCCCATTTATCGTTCGCTACGTGCGCAGCACAGCGGCGCATTTGACATCATGAGCATACCTCAGTGACGTCAGTCTACCCTGCAATTGGCATAAAGTTCTGACCACTCCTTCTTGGTGTTGCATTTGCTCTGTCAGTCAGTGTATTTGGATCTTCTGCTTATTTAAACACGTTCACTTTACTTATTTACGAGATCTGATTTATGCAAGTAATGCAGTTTATTTACCACAGTTTTTTAAATGGTATTTTGAGCATTGCTTTGTAAGTGAGTAATGTTTAATTCGTAAAAGATACTTGATGATAGTATACGAATGATCGAAGTTGAACTTGAATTAAGCTCGTTTCAAGCTGGTATTCAGTTGGTGTATAACCCTGTTTGGATAATGTTTAGACCCCTCCCACTCCGGTCGAGTATGCTCAGTCGTATAATATTGAATGTTCAGTATTAAAGAAAATTAACTTATAGTTTGAATATTAACCAGAATTTAATATTTCAGATTTTTCTTTTTCTTTATCCGTTGGTATTGATACTCTGAAGGCGAGAAAGTCGAAACATAATAGTCGTATATAAATTAAGGAAGTCAATGTATTCGTGTTGTTAAAATTTTGTTACCCATAACCTTACTTTGTTCACTTCTATTTTCACATAATTTCATTTCATTGGATAACAATTGTTTGCATCATTCGTTCTTTTTGTAATAGACAAGAGTCAACACAATTCACGTGTTATCTTTTCTAACAATACATCCTCTTTCTTACTCCATCAAGTACTCGACAAAGTGACTAGAAGAATAATAGAAACTGCCAGCTTTTTACGACAGTCAGTAAATATTTGCTTCCGCTGAAGTGATGATCATCATTCAAGGAGTAACATTTCCATAGTGCCACTATGTCCAGAAAACGCCAAGCAGCGATTTCGAAAGCAGAGAAGTGCATCTTTGTTTACAAAAGTGTATATAATTTTTGTGTGTTAATCAGCAAGAAAACTGCGTTTCGGTCGAGCGTTTACTCGGATACATAAACATTTTCATCCGATATCATTTTTTGTTAAACTCGGTGAAATAACTCAAAAGGTCTCCATTGCACGATCGAGTCAGATTATGCGTCGTATAACCTTAAACCACTTTGTACGAGATAAATGCACACACACACACACACACTAAACATTGTAGACGGAACATGCTCTGCTCCGTATTCATTTTATTATGACAAGAGATGACCTACCTTGAGGTGAGCCAGTAACAAGTACAAACAGCACACAACAGACAGTTGCCATCAGAACGATTTTTGCCAATTTTTAATCATGTTCTCAACGTTGTTGATTATGGTAATCAGGGTAAAATGTATCGCACTCAAATACCGACCCTTTATCACCGTCTTCACCATTCGCCACCTGTGCGTTGTTATTACTCCTTTTATGAACGGTCGTAAAATTGATGACGTGAAAACCTTTTCCAGTCGGCCAAGCACAATATATGGAACAACTAAATATCTAATACGTAAGTTCTTATTCTGTGTTGAATGGCGCGTTTAATTATTTCTTATATCTCCACTTTTGATATGTTGCAAAACACGTTATGTCTATTCTTGTCGATACGAGTTAATATCTAGTTTTATACAATTCATGAAAATGCACGTTCTCTTATTATAACCCCCACGGCACTTAACGCTCTTGAAAGGGCTTTGGCCTGACCAGCGACCGCTGCCCAGACCGAAGGCCTAAAGATTACGAGGGGCCGTGTGGTCAGTACAACGCATCCTCTCGGCCGTTGTTCTGGGCTTTCGAGACAGGGGACGCCACCTCACCGTCAGATAGCTCCTCATTTCTAATCACGTAGCCTGAGTGGACCTCGAACCAGCCCTCAGGTCGAGAGAAAAATCTCTGACCTGGCCGGGAATCGAACCCGAGGCCTCTGGGCGTGAGGCAGGCACGCTACCCCTACACCACGGGGACGGCTGTTCTCTTATTGTATCAGATTTAAATACTGCTTTGAATCTGTACGTTAAGTGGCAATTGAATATTAGGCCCGTCGCAGATCTCGTCCCATACGCCTTCTGAAGCAAAATTGTTGTCTTCACGAATGAATGAGGATCATATTATCACAAATAAAATCAATAAATAATCACTTAAAAAGTAATTTAAACTGCAAGAGTGGCTAAGATGAACGCATCGTTATTATGAAAGTTGGTAAGCACTACTCTAAAATTACATCAGTAACAGTGAACGAAAGGATTGCTCCTAAGAAAGACCAACAAAAAATGTTCAGCTGCGAGATGGCAGACTATGAATCGAATGAGGGATATTCGTTGAAAACAGTGAGAAACTGTGAATATAACTGTGTGACGGGTGAACATCTTCAAGAAATATTTGAATAGGCGCAGTTTTTACAATGCAATCCTAAAAGTAATAAGTACAATTTAAATACCGATATGGATTATGTCCAAATGATTGTATTACATACCTGCATACTGTCTGTGTATTGCAAAAATCATTCACTGTCCAGGATAAAAAATAGTTTCACCTCATACTGCGCCGGCTGAGTACCAAATAGCGTGTCTATAAAAAAGCCAAAATGGCGTGTTTCGGGATTGTCTTACTTAGATTGAAACATATTTACTGCCAAAACAGCGTGAGTGTAATTTTATTATTTTTAGAAATAAGCCTCTAGCGTAACACACGTGGGAAAAATATTGTTAATCCTTAAATATCGTAAGTTAAGATACGTTGTTTTGCTGCTAAGGGATTGAGAAAGTTTTTGAGCAGTGTTAACGTAAGTGCGGATTCGCTACTTTGGTTCCAACTGAATTATTGGCGCGCATTAAATGGTTGTTATGCTTGCCAACTTTTTAAATTTTACTACAGTGATGCTATAGCGCCAACCCTCTACCGTTCCCCATTTTCGGTCAACTGTCCGGCCGGAATCATCCTGCTTTCTGGTAGGGGCATTTAAATCAAAACAGATGCAAATGTCACCCTTTAAATAAAACAACATAGTAGTCAAACGAGTAAAGATATAATTGTAAATGCTTTTGCGTTTCGTTTCCAAATAATCAAGTATTGATCACATCACTATGGATGATGGTGAATACATTTTATCGCTATAAAACAGCTACAAAACCCATTATGTCTAAGAAATATTTTGATAAGCATTTGTTTAAAAATTGGTTTTCTCTAGAATTGTGGCATGAAAAAGAAAATACGCAACAACTAGCATTAAAAAGTAATAGCCACTTAAGTTTAGAAATTCAGGAAATATTTAGAGTTCCTGAAAAATTAGTTCCTATGCACATAGCGATTCTTGCAACTAGACGACTCATATTGGCACTGTACCTGCCAATATCCCAATGAGCAATACTTTAACTTAACATCGACCGGATAATTTCTGTCATCTAGAGTTGAGAAAAGTGCGGACGTTATCTGAAAAATCACGTTCTTAATTATGTGTATGCTGCAAATCTCGGACATTAACACACAGCTGTTTATGCCAGTGCAACTATGTTATACAGAAAGTTGTGTTCGACCATTCGAAAAGTTAATGCATTTTTAACTCTGCAAATAGCCTGTAACGAAGCAGATTTTCGTAGCACTGCATATATTACTTGAGCGTGATAATATATTCAAGCAATATATTTTATTCTACTCTTGCCCTGAAAGTGACAGGAGGACAAGAACGTAAACCGGCAAACTATTTAATTCGCCTTATGTCACTATCGTTAGGATACGAATGAATGGAACTCTAACTCTTGCCGTCCTTTCATGGCTTCTATAGTGAATTTAATAATAAATTGATGTGACATTTCCAGAGTCTCCGGGAATTTAATAACTTGTGTATCAGAGACCCTGAGAAATTGGAGCTCCTTCGAGAATCGAGCATCTCCAAAATTTCTAGAGTTGACCGAGCTAAATGTAGAGCTTCTAAATTGAAGCTACTAAGAAATGGAAGTCGAAGTGTTGGTTACGTATAAAATGAAAACAAAGCATGAAATAATGAGAATACTCCTGTCAGCCTGGAAACTTATAACATCGTGTCAGCGGAACCGATAGCCCCAGAGATCCTAAACCTTCCCTTGTATGACTGAAGAGGGGCTTGAATTTGGTGCTGAGGAGTACGGGACACGTCCACAAGTATAAGCACATTCCCCACCAGTCGGAAAACATGTTTTGGAAGATTGCAACCAAGTGTTTAGAAAACAAGCACATGTATTGATAGAAATGTTTAATAAGTGATAGGGCAGTCACTCCAAACAATTGAGCGCGTATTACTGTGTAAGTTCTTCACATTCCGGCTCCATGCCTGAATGGTTAGCGGGCTGGTCTTTGGTCACAGGGTTCCGGGTTCGATTCCCGATAGGGTCAGGAATTCTAACCATCATTGGTTAATTTTTCCGGCACAGGGGCTGGGTGTATGTGTCGTCTTCATCATCGTTTCATCTTCATCACGATGCACAGGTCGCGTACGAGCGCCAGATAGAAAGACCTGCACCTGGCGAGCCGAACACGTCCCCGGACACTCCCGGCATTAAAAGCCATACGCCAATTCATTTCAGTTCTTCACAGATACACTTGAGCCTAAGATATAATATTTGTATCAACAGGGTTTGTATCCACAGTGGAGGTGAGTGGTAATTTAATAATGATAACAATTATGTCTGATAAAATACTGAATTGTAGAAACATACAACACCACGCGGTAATTCTTTTATTCTTCTGGGCAAACATATAGTTAATTTTTTACTGAATTTTATTCGGCCCTTCCGTCTGAAAAGCAAAGCATGACATAATGAGAATACTCTTATCAGCCTGGAAGCTTATAACATCGTGTCAGCGGAACTGATAGCCCCAGAGATCGTAAACCTTCCCCTAAGTGATCGAAGAGGGGTTTGAATTTCATGCTGAGAAGGAGTCCGGGACACATCCACAAGTATAAGCATAGTTCCAATGAATCGACTAGCACACATTATTTTAAATAATGATATTATGTAACACGGCCTCTCCGTTCTTATTATCATTTATCGCAATATATTTTCCTTCAATCTCATAGTAATTTGTTCTTGTAGCCAAACTATTAGTTTGAACTCCAAAGATTTATGTGTTTATGTTTGTAATTCTTCTCGTGTTCTTTTTTTTCTTTTTTTTCATTACTGTGCGCTGTTTATTACAAGAGTTGGGAACTGAAGCCAGTGATGCATCCTCAGTCCGATTATCTTCGTAACAATCACGGATTACTCATGCAACGAGAAAGTCTAGATGATCTAAAATGCGAACAAATATTAGATAACATTTCACATTACCCACCGTGCCTTCGCAGGCGATCTAAAGATGCTCAGAGACTCGGCAGAGAACATTCAGACGAGTCCGTTGATCTGGAAGAGAGAGCTGGAAAAGAGATGCATGAAAATTCACGCTACAAAAAGCAAGGTGGTGAAATCATGGCTAGAGCCCAAGCAATGGGATGCATCTTCTAAAGAGAAATCCGTCTTAATACTTCTAAAATTCATATATGTAAGATCCGAATTTTAAAAGTAATATTTCACCTGTCTTGCACAAAGACTGTGAATCTCGGGTGCTGGCGGCCGAAATTCCGGGCATTAAAGAACAGCTATTCCGCAATATTTTCGAGAAAACTAGAAGGTACCAAATACGAAATCAGATTATGATATCCAGACTTGAAGTCCAACATCTACTGGAGAGAGCTGAGGAAAGCCTGCTTCAATAATTTGGATATGGCAGCAGAACGGAAAATACTGGAGTAGCGAGACAAGATCTCGAAGCCACGATGCTGGGAGTAATTCCACTGCGGTATAATAAAGAACGTGTGTTGAAGACGGGGAAATCAAAATTTCTTTATTTGCAAATGATGTGTCTACCTCGGTGGCAAATGATACACTAAAATACATTATTGTCAAGCAATAAATATTAAATTAACAACAGAAGAAAATTTTCCTATAATACAATATTATACGATTTATGCTAACAATTTTTTCTATTAAACACCCAGCTCATCCTTAATAAATTTATATTGTTTACAAAATTCTACTTATAATATCTCCTGTACTACTTACAAATATAGTCAACTGATATACAGTATGTGAAATTACTTCAAATGATACTATACAACTGGTATAATAAAATTTACATTGCATTTATTTACTTTTTGGTACCCATTTTGGAACCTAAGTAGCATAACGACCTGCTGCGTCTTGACCAGAGCCCCTTTTGCCACCACTTTTCAGAGTTCATGAAGGGACTTCACAGCCACCGTAGCGGTCCCAGGGGCCTCGAAGTCCCCACTGTACTTCACCCCTACAGGCAGTCCCCTACTTTGGCTGTCCAAACTCCATGGACCAGGAGATGGAATAAATTTTTTCACACACATTTTTTATTTACAACAGCCTGCACTGATCGAATGCCCTCTAACATTTCATTTATTTTCCCTGTTGCTGTTTATTCACTTCTTGAATATCTGTACAGATTTTGGAAAAGGATCAAACACTACCTCTGGTAAAATGTTCCACTCCTTCACGCCCTTCCCAATGAATGAAAAGTTACCCCAATCGCTTCTGCTAAAATTCCTTCTAATTTTATACTTGTGGTCAGTTCTGCGGATATAATTGTTTTCCAACTGAAGCCTCTCACGGATTTCTCCCCATGCTTCTTCTCCTGAATAGGCTCTATATAATCTTATAAGTCTAGTTTTCTCCCTTCTCTTACATAAAGTTCCCCACCCAAATTCCTCTAACATTTCTGATACACTACTCTTGCTCTTGAAATCCCCTGTTACAAATCTTGCTGCTTTCCTCTGCACGCTATCTATTTCTTTTATTAGGTATTCTTGGTGAGGATCCCAAACACTGTTTGCATATTCCAATAATGGGCGAAACATACCAAAGTAACGTTTTTTCTTTTAATTCTTTGTTGCATCCTTTAAGTAGCCTCATTATGACTTGTATCGATCTGTGTACTTTCCCAACAATGTCATCAACATGACCCTTCCAGTGCAAATTACTTTCAAATCTCACACCTAAGTATTTGCACTTGTCATCTTTTGGGATAACTACATCATCCAAAGTATATTCAAATTCAGTTTTAAAGCTGCTGTTTGTAAATGTTGTAACAGTTGATTTGCCTCCGTTAACCTTCACATTATTTTCTTCAACCCATTGTTGGATACTCTCAAGGTCCCTTTGTAATTCTGAACAATCCTCAATGTTATTTATTTCCCTATATACAATTATGTCATCTGCATACAATCTTATTTTTTGATCTTATATTCTTCCCTAAATCATTTATGTATATTAAGAAAAGTAACGGACCGATTATACTATCCTGTGCAATTCCCTTCCAAACTTTCTCTTCCTGCGATATATTATTTCCTACTTTGACTTTCTGAACCCTTGAATTTAGAAATGTTCTTATCCAACGTATAACCCTTACGTCCAATCCTATTTCCTCCAATTTCTTTAATAATATTCCATGTTCCACTCTGTCAAAAGGCTTTGGAAAGATCTGTAGCTATGCAATCTAACTGGCCTCCTGAATCCAACTGATCTGATATGTCCTGCTGAAATCCCACCACCACCGAGCTCGATAGCTGCAGTCGCTTAAGTGCGGCCAGTATCCAGTATTCGGGAGATAGTAGGTTCGAACCCCACTGTCGGCAGCCCTGAAAATGGTCTTCCGTGGTTTCCCATTTTCACACCTTAATTAAGGCCACGGCTGCTTCCTTCCCACTCCTAGCACTTTCCTGTCCCATCGTCGCTATAAGACATATCTGTGTCGGTGTGACGTAAAGCAACTAGCAAAAAAAATCCCACCAGTTGTGTCTCACAAGAAAATTTCTTTCTAAATCCATACTGGTTCCTCATGAACCAATTTTTATTATCACATATCCCTCTGATGTACTTTGTTATTAAACTCTCCAATATTTTACAGACTATACTGGTCAGGCTGATTGGTCCATAGTTTAAGCTTTCATTTTCTAGTTTCAGAGCACATAAGTCTTCTTGTAGCACTCCTAAAATCTTAAGCACGGATTCGTAAGTCTCTCTTTCTTGTTGTTCTGCCTCACTATCAGTTTGTTTACACTCTGGACACAGACACACATCCATCCCTCACAGAGCCATGGTGCGTTTGCGGCAAAACAATATCCTAATACTAACTTACAGGGGAGAAATTAAGGAAGCTTTCAAGCCTACGGCAAATAAGAATACCATAAAAATATATTTTTGAACATATTTCATCACTCTTCTAAAAACACAGAAAATAGTAACGCTGAAAATTATAATAGTAATAATAATAATAATAATAATAATAATAATAATAATAATAATAATAATAATAATAATATACATGTCGGCCAATATAACTAGGATCGGAAAGTATGACTCCGATCAATTCTCAATTCCACGTTCGATGAACGATATTTATTTTATTTCTGACCATACGATATGCCCACCGACTCCTTAAATACTAATTTGAAATATTCCCTAATACAGGTATATATTAGTAAATGCGATGATTTATCGTTAACCTATTTCTACCCCATTGGAATAAAACATACTGTACTCCTCAATTCTGGAGCCAAAATTCAGTGGTCGCCTAACAAAATATTAAAAATCCTAAATAAAGCCATATAATGCAAATCTATATGGACAAGGTACAACACACAACATAAAAGTAAACAAATGTTGGGTCCGGTATCCGAACCCACATCGCACTGAGCAACAGCCCAAACAACGGGACAGAACCCGCTCTTAAAATCTGACACACACACACACACACACACAGGCAAACAAGAATAACATATATATTAAAGGACACACTAATACAAACGTATATATACAATACACAACTCCTCTGTGGATCAGTCGGTAGAGTGTCGGCCCCCGGATCCCAAGATAGCGGGTTCAAACCCGGCAGAGGTAGTCGAATTTTTGAAGGGCGGAAAAATGTCCATTAGACACTCCATGTCGTACGATGTCGGCATGTAAAAGAACTCTGGTGACACATTTGGTGTTTACCCGACAAAATTAATTAATTCTCAGCCATGGACGGCCAAGAGAGTTTCGGTTTACTCGGTCTGCCATCTAGTGGGCCTAGAGTAAAACGGAACGTCGAAATTGACGAGCAGACAGCCAGATGGCGTCAAACTGAAATGTCTGCACATGGTAGCTGAGGCCATACGATTATTATTACTATTATTATTATTATTATTATTATTATTATTATTATTATTACACAACTCCTCTGGCAACAGAAAAATGTAAATGGCTGTATTTCTTGGAAAACTGTCTGTGAAGAAAATACTGGGTTTGTTCGAGACTCGAACCGATGTTCTTCTGCATGTCACCAGGATCGGGTCACTGAAATCCCTACCTATTCATTTATAGAAGAAAGAGAAGAAACTATATTTTAATCTGGCGTTGAAATAAATCATGTTTCCTTACCGAATCGAACATAATACAGATCTCATTCTGTTAACGACGGGCTTTTTTACTTTCCATAGTATGGTATCACATATTTGTTCCTTTCTGTATTGCTTGTCCTAAAAACGAAACACCGGGCGAGTTGGCCGTGCGCGTAGAGGCACGCGGCTGTGAGCATGCATCCGGGAGATAGTAGGTTCGAATCCCACTATCGGCAGCCCTGAAGATGGTTTTCCGTGGTTTCCCATTTTCACACCAGGCAAATGCTGGGGCTGTACCTTAATTAAGGCCACGGCCGATTCCTTCCAACTCCTAGGCCTTTCCTATTCCATCGTCGCCATAAGACCTAATCTGTGTCGGTGCGACGTAAAGCCCCTAACAAAAAAAAAACGAAACGCGCAAAGAGGTCACCCTCATTCCGGCATATTTTATCTGTCACTTGCGAACCGCCTCTTCTTGAAAGGCTAGCCACACATCCTCTTAAATAACACAGACACCTATTTAAACCCGCAGCATTCTAAAGCCTCTTTAAACGTCAGGGTAGTCTTCATTTCAATCACAATTGATACAATTACTCTTACGTGTTCTACTCATCTACTTACCTTACATCACGTGAAACCTTCATTTATCCTTGCAATCCACAGAAATTTATCATGAAGGACCCGGCTTCAAAACATGAGTAAAGCACAGAAAATAAACACACGAATTTCCTCTAATCTATAAACACATCATTAAGATTATTAACGTGGCCATTCTTAACGGTATACGGAGAGATTATCTTGTAGAAGAAAATTCCTTATCTAATTTGGGGACATGTAATCGATCCCCAGGCATGTCATACATCACACAGTATGCAAACAGCCAATTATGCTATTCTATGAACATGCAAAATTTGTTTAAAATCAGAGTGTCTTGCTATCCCGTATATTTGCGCGTCTGTCAGCGAAGGCGTATAGATGTCCCTACGTTCATGCATTAAGGACTTAAAATAAATCTCCCAAATACAGAGAAGAAAAAAGCGGTTGAAATCGTAAACAAAAAAACAGCCTAAAACTTTAGGATGTCTTATTCTTTAACTCATGCTCATGCATTACTATTAAGTGGAAATACGTAGACTTAAAAAAATATCAGGTTCCAAAATTTTACCCTCAATTTCCACTCATGAAATACGATGACCAACTCAAAGTTGCTCCCTAGATTCAAACATCCATATTTATCTATTACAGCTCCTACGTTATTTACATTTTTTACAAGAAATTCAATCCCGAATTTATAACACTACATAATGCTTCAAATCAGTGTACTAATCGTAATATTATGTTGTCCATAGTTCGAGCCTGCACGTTAATGTTGCGGATCACTGGTTCGAAGTTTCCTCTTCTGACCTCCGTCTGAAAATCCATAGTCTTGAGTTGGGATCCACTGGACCTGGCTAGTACAAACAAACGTGTCATTAACTGCGTATTCCTTCGTCACTTGCACATTTAATATTGAAATTATAGTGGAATGTATTTATATTTTTCCGACACTGCTTATAGATTACTAATCATTTCTCCTACACTGCGTATTACAATCCTATTATTTCTCCGACACCATTTATAGGAACTATCCATCTCTCCAGCACTTGTTTATAGAGATCTATTTATCTCTCCGATACTGTTTATCGAAAAATAGTAAGTTATTCCTCTAATATATTTTATAGAGATCTACCTACTTCAACACTGTTTATAGCAAACTACCAATCTCGCTCTTAACATCGCGATTAACAGCCTCCACGGATACTACTGAAATGCAATCGTTCAATTACCGTTTTCTTTAACACGCCATTTCCACATCACCAGGATTTCCACACTCTCCGTTACTATATATCTCAGATACAAACTGTTTTTTCTTACAACCTCGCGACGTCTCTCATTATCACTCCCGTACAAAAGGAAATATATATCCACAGACTTGCGACACGGCCGGACGTCAGCTCCCCTCGAACACTCGTTAGTAAATTTCTCCTCCTGCTACGGGACGATTCCTTTAAGTACACTGACCCCAACTAGATACGAAGGTTCAGTCGTCCCCACTCTAATTTCTATATCCGGTGCTCTAATGGTCTTCCGACATTGGTGATGCGGTCAATACGTACAGCTCATAATTCAATGACAGATTACCACATGCAGGGAATGTGACCCAATACGTAGTCAAACACTACAACAACTACGATAACGGCAGTAAAAAGAGGAAAACAAACTCTAGCTGTTACAGAAAATGAGCTAGTTCATAAAGAAAAACGGGAAGCACAATCAGACACCCCCAAACCACCAACAAAATAAACAAGAATAGAAACTTACCTGAAGTGTTTGAAAGATGCGTCAGTTAAACCCGTGGATAGATTAGTGCAGTACCTGGTATCAAAATGCTAGCTTTTAAAAGAACAACATGCCTTTTCTTGAAAGAAAATACAACACGATTTATTTCAAAAATTAAGATTAAATTTAAAATGGTAACAGGAAAAACGTCCACCAGGAAAATTAAAAAAGAAACAAATAGTAAATCAGGCTAAGTTTAAAACTCCCCACGAAAATTAAGTTTACAAATCGTGGTCGACCAACGCAAGAAGGAAAAGGAAATAAACTAGGCATAACTTAAACTAATATCTTTAGAAGCCTCAACATACCAGATAGGGTAAATAAAATATATTGTATAGCATATAATATAATATAATATATATAATATAATAGAACTATATAATATTTCTTTAAAATATTACTTCCTTAACCACGGAGTTCTCTCCAACATGAACGGGTACCGGCAGTCCAGATTATAATTATCACAACGACTGCGTCACAAAGGGAGAATAAGAAACCAAGTATTTTAAAATTAATGGCTCATTTACGAGCTCAAAATTCCATAAGAGCAAGGGGAAATCATCCAATTAAATAGAATCGTCACACTAGATAGCTAGTCTCCGAGAAAGAAAAAATCATCATTCTTTCAAATCAACAACAACAACCATTAATACCTATCGTCATGGCAACGCACACAGCCATGAACAAAAGCCATTACCGAAAGTTACAATAGTAACAATGGCCCAAACTACGAAACAGCAAAACATAATTTTACAAGTAAAAATCAAGGAAAAATCCCAGAAACAAATCAAAGACAGAGAAAATTAAACAAAATTTCCGTTCTCTTGATTAGAACTCAAATGGTTCAAAACTTTACCTAGTGGGGTGATTTGGTAGCAACCATAAATTAAATATTACACTATCGTTTAAATTTTTACATAAATTTAGCTTCACCCCAAGTTTAAGTGCATCTACAATACACGCTCAGTAGCATGGATATCTCAATATGTGAATTTATGTTTACAACGAATGATACCTTAGACACGTTAGTTTTTTATATAGCCGAAAAAAACACACGGAATGCTATAAGGAGTCCAACAGGCCACACTATACAAGTAAGTTTTCAAAACAGATGCAGGACGAAAGAAGTTCCTGTTCACTAAGGTCCAGAATGAATTCCGCAAGGTTGAGATGACGCTATAGTACAATTTTAATACTCACATAGATGATGATTAAATCTTAAGGAAAAAAGAAATCCATACAGTCTGGGGACGCTCCCATGAGGAAAATCTAGATCACATCAAACATATTGGGGGCGGGAGAAAGAGCCCTCCCATAAGTGTTCTTCAGCCGTAATCTTTTACGCAGGCCGAAATCCGTTCCCATATGAGACGCACGGTACACATAGGATCCATCTCCTACAACTCACAACACCTTAATGACGACTCTAGCACGGCAGAATGGGTAATGAAAAGCCCCAACCAGAAAGCTCTTATTGGTTAGTGGGTGGACCATCGTAGAACGAACACTCCATGTAGAGGGCAGCACATACAAGGAACTTTTCTTTCCAAAAGTTCAAACCAGGACTTTGCGCGCAAGCTCGGAGAATAAGTGAATTAGATAAAACTTGAAGTAGTAAGGAAAAGAAAGGCATGTAGTTCGAGGAAAATCAGAGTTATAGGACACGAATTTCAATGGCGATTAGCCCAGATTTAAACGTTAGGGCAGAAGGTGAATAAAAACGACACCTCGGTGTCAGTCTCCCTCCCCGAAGCACATCTTATCCAGATACATATTCATGGTACAGTGTTCTGAAATAAACTAAATTTTTATCATTGTCCAAATCAAAATGACCACAAGTACCAAGTCCAACCTCCGAAGTATCCAGTATGTAAAGCAGCTTGATATAAGGTGGTTGTTTAAGATCTATTACAATTTATAGATCATGTCAACAATATTTCTTATAGTAAACAGAGAGTTCGGCAATTTTCACCACATTTTCAGTTTCCACATAACATCCTTTTATGGTTTACACACCACAGTTCTTTATAGCAAATGGAACATCATAGAACATACTTGGTTCAAAGACGTTTGTAGTACATAGTTCTAATTCAAATCACATCTTCAAACTTAGTTGATTCCAAATTTAGTTTAGCAATTTGGTCGCAGTAGTACACACGGTGATGATTATTCGCCGAAGATTATGTCTACCTTAAAGTTCATGTAATATTATACACAACGCATCCACAGTTGTTCTCACCTCCAAACAATTTTACCTAATAATTTCTCTCGGCTGTACATTCAACATTAAACATTGAAATTAGCATGTCATTAGAAGTACTAGTTTTCGGGTTTTTTGTTTTAAGAAATGCAGCATCTTACATCCTTTCGATAATCAAACTAAAAACACCCGACAATACAAGAACACAAGGTGCAAAAACGGGAGGGAATAAACAAAGGAGGGAGGAACCCTAAGATTGGTGAATGCATATTTACAAATAACCAAAGTCAAATCATTAATCTCATTAGTCAAACGTATTTATAGGTACTGTCAATAGACTCAGGTCTAGAGCATACCACAACCTAAATAACACTAGGAAAATAGGCTAACTAATCCATCCCCGATCAATCCTTTTCCCAGCACATTATAACAGCACACAAATTCACTAGAGCTCAATACATAATAGTTCAGCAAAGAAAAAGGTAATGTCTATCCGCCATACACCCAAGGTGGAATACAAATATCAAGATCATAGGACTTACCTCCATATATTTAATAATGCTGTTTATCATATTAAAACGATAATGATGAATGAGAAGTATGGACGTAACGTCCGACAAGGTTTCCCATAAATACAGGGAACCACAAGGAAGATAACTAATTAATATGCTCCAACAGAGAACTATTAACTCACCACAAAGTAATTACAATAAGACTAAAAATAAACCAAGATACTATTTCAAATTCTAAATCATTTTACATAAACAAGAACAAGATGGCCAAGGTAAGTATGAACAAACATAGAAGCTGACAGACTGAGATCCACAAACCAGTGAGCCAATCATTCCTTTTTCACCGTTATTTATCCAAAATTATTTATTAAACTTTTAAGGAAGGCAGGTTCGAAATCACCGATACATGACCTCACATAACCCAGCAAACGAGAGACGTTCAAATATGATCACACCTAACAGATCATCTACAGACCGGAGCACAAGCATTAAGAAGCAATAAATGAGTTAATGGTAACGGTTTTTCCAAGCTAAGGAAAACCTAGGCAAAATGAGTTGGAGACCTCTAGTACTATCAGGTGTAGGAAGCGTAACAGTGTGTCATCGACAACCATTCCACTGAGGTACGCAAATCGAAGAAAAACGCAAGGATGGAAGGTAGTACCATTAACACTAAGGGAAGTACCGAATAAGAATAGATTAGATAAGGCCTCAGGAGGATACTTAACTCAGAAGTCATATTACCGACTGACATCGCGAAAAAACCTAAAACATACCTTCCAAAATAGTACACCCAATTAAGTCAGGAAAGGTAATGAAATACCTCAAATTAGATGACTACTGGGAACGTGATGGAGCAATGACCCAACATCATACACTACCGGTTGTCCATAAGGACCTCGCCACAACGCGGTTTAAAAATAAGTGACATCCACAGATACATACTGTTTCACACAAGCTAAACATGACCTCTTCCTATCATACAGGAGAACGGGTAAATAAAATATACATAGCAAGTAATGATGTTGGTGGCTAGAATTCGCTCGATAACATGCAGAAGAATGAGGTAACATCACTAAAAGATCCCATAATCAAATAGTATGATGACTCCAGTAGCGACAGAACTTTGGTAGAAAACCGCATGCTCATCCGACCTAAACGCAGAACGATAAGGTGGTAAATCAACAATATCCTCGAATTTTAGAAAATTCCACTGAGGAAAAACACCATAGGAGGTAGGTTAAACTTATTTGAGCTTTACAATATCATTAAAGGAACCAAAGATGACATCATAGCAACGGGTTATGCAGGTAAACACAAATTACACTCACCAAGATCATACAATTCTACACGAGTTGCAGATACATACTAAATTACTAATTTCCATCTCCACTTAGACACAATGGTTCAACAAATGTGCCTAACCACCCACCAGAGTGCTATAAAACAACCAATATTGACTCATAGAAACCCCACAGAACAAATGTTAACACACCAAGAATCTAAACGATATAAACACTCCACAACAACATGCCATCCATCAACTTAACATTTCCATGGTGCAATATCTCACCATCACCAAATCCTGGACTAGTAAACCAACCACTAAGGCAAAAGAAGATAATCTTCTCAGGTTATTAATTCATGCTCATACTACACCGCTTAACATAGTACCAACAACTGGAAAATGATCACTTACAACGCACCCACATACAATCTACAACTCGCACAGAACAATATGATACTCAGATAGTTTACCAATTTCAAATAAATATCTTAGCTACATAGTGGTTATAGTAGTGCATGAAATCAAATACCACAAGACCGATGAACATAATAAAGGATAACGTTAATACAACCAATAGCAGAGATGTAGTTTTTAACAAATAAAATTTCAAAGATAAGATGGATTACTAGTTTCGACATCATAAATTGTATAAGGCATGTAAGGCTTCAGATAGAACTTACTTAGGATATAAATAACACCGTCGGTTGCCAGAATAATTAGGAAGAGGGCCACACAACAATTAGAAATGAAGAGACACAGCAACGAATAGTTCGAGGAGGGAAGACCGTAAAGACACAGGATCCATGCACAAAGCAAACAGGCTACCAACTCCAACACAGATTAACAGACCTCCCCAATAACTAGCAACCACGTAAAAGGTTTGACCTAGAGCATAGAACTATAGCTACTGATCAGCAAATGTAGTAGTGACAAATCTCAAAGCGTTAAACCAAACGTGAAAGGTACATGGAAATAGAGTAAATTATCATAGACCGTTAATACTCCCCAAAATAATTATACAGACGTAGATATAAGACACAACATCTTAACAAATTTTCGCTACAAGGGGTGAATTAAGAAACAAAGTAAGAATAATTTTCATGAGATAAAGAAGGATAAAGCTTACAAAACCAGTAGCAGACCAAAGATATGAACTGATAATAATCCATGTTTAAATCATGCCCCCTTTTAGGTAATATTCGGTAACCAATTTCTAATAATTTTAGAAATAATCACCCAAAATTAAGAAATAAAATCAAACATGCAATAGCCCTGGTGACTACAAGAAAATAGGCATCCCCATACAAGAGGAAATATAGGCCTACATATCGACTACACAGAATCATAACATATTTGAAATACCATAGCATCAGCAGGTAAATGACGGATTACAGACTCGCAATACCCAATACATTAGTCCAACTCACTATCATACCAGACTTGGCATGAGAAATAAATGCCAAAACCCAGTAAAGGAAAAACATAAGGTGTACAGGTCAGATATTATACGGTAGTAACTAACAACTAAGTAACAGTCGCATGGTAAATTTCACACACCACAGAACCACAATGCTCACTCAGAAAACCATAACAGTTCAAGGAACCAATAGAAAGACATGAAACAGAAAATACTACATGATGTTCCTAAACTTAGGATCAATATTCATAGAAACACTTACTAAAATAAATACCCCAAGGTATAATTACATAAAACAATAAGGGGATAAAATTCAATTAGCTCACTGAAATGCAGTTCTCAGCCACATGTCAATACCAACACCCAAGTGCTTCACTAAGCACCATCATTAAGGGAAGAAAGGGGGAAGTATACTGCGCATTAACCAGGCTTAATCTGGGACAGCTGGACTCGCCTAATTCTTTAGCAACCGGATCACTCACTAACATTCATACCGGGGACAGAAATTGCAAAACGGTGCAAGGGCCTTGATACCTAGGCGCTAACTTGGCAGAAAATATATTAATGGCTTTGCTGATGGGGTAACATTTAACGAAGACTATCTCCAACTTTCAACCTTGTAGGTTTCTTACCAATATTATACCTTTTCTTGGCTTTCTCATACGAGACGGACAGATTCTTCTTTGCTTCATCTCAAACCTTTCGAACATTATAGGGTTTAGACAGATCGGGCAAAATATCAATACCAAGCACATTTGACATTGGGGAATATGGAGTATAAGAAAACGAGAGACATGGGCGTTTTACCATGAGATTCATGAATAGCAGAGTTGAATACATGAGCTAACCAGTGCAGACAGGAGTCCCACTTACTGATTATTGTGATGATAGGCTATCCAAGCAGACTTCAAATGTATATTCACTCTCTCGGCATAAGATGGATTTGGATAGTATGGAGTGATTGTAACATGCGAGATGCACAACTCAAATACATATTTCTTAAACAAATGGCTAGTGAGCCCACTGGCATTATCGGAAACTAGAAACATGGGAGGGCCAAAATATACAAAGATTGAATTCAGACAGTTAATAGTAGTTCGAGATGTGGTAGACCTAGTGGGAATAATCCAGGAAAACCGCGAGAAGGCATCAACACACACAAAAATGTGGGTGGTCCTCAGAGAAAATCAAACCATTGGTCCCACGTAGTCGATGAATAATCTCTCCATCGGGCGAGAGGCTTGTGAAGATGATAACAAACCAACACGGTTGTTCAGACTAGGTTTACTGATAGCACAAATTTTGAAAGATTTCACCATGTTTCGAATATCACTGCCCATCTTTTTCCAGATGAAAAACTGCCTAATTTTCTATCTAGTTTTAAACGTCCGTAAATGACCCCCAATTGGACAGTATTGATAATGTTTGAAGATAATTGGTACTAGTACCTTAGGAACAACAATTTTGAAACAATGGTCACCGCGACCTTTACAACACAGGACGCCCTTCACTAGGGAGTAAGGCTATACTAGAATCCCGTCTTTTATTTTTTTGATGATTTCATTTAATTCAGGGTCAGATGTCTGATGATCTTCGAATTCATGGTAGAGCAAAGGAAGATCAGAAAGGATGGCACTAACTCCAGCAACATTATCTTCATCAAGATTTTCAACATTAGATTTTACATTAGGACAATGTTCCCCATCAAACATTCTACTTAAACTATCGGCGATGACATTCTCCGTACCTCTGATATGATTAACCTGAAAATTAAAGGCAGAAATCCGAAGTGCCCATCGAGTAATCCTTCCAATTCCTTTGGGTCGGTTCAACACCCACGAAAGAGCCTGATTATCCATCTCAAGGTCAAAATTCACATGCTCGATGAAGGGCCGAAATTTTCAAGGGCGAATAGGACAGCGAGGCATTCCAACTCATAGATAGAGTATTTGCTCTCAAGGTCGGCTAGAATTCTGTATACATGGGCATTAGGTCTGCGTCCATCGTCATACTCTTGCCATAGTACACCAGTATAGCCTTTCCAGAAGCATCAGTCTGAACTATAAAATGTCAACTAAAATCAGCTATGGCCAAAACAGGAGTATTCGACAGAGCAAGCTTAAATTTCTCAAAAGCTTCTTGTTGGGAAGGACCCCAAAAGAACTTCACATCTTTCCGCCTCAAATAATTGAGAGGAGCACCTACCTCAGCGAAATTTGGAATAAATTTACGGAAAATGTTGACCATTCCCACAAAACGGGCAAAACCTTTGATATATTTAGGGGCTAAAACTCTCGAATAGCCTTTGTCCTAGACCCATCAATGGAAACTCAATTTGATGACACGACATGCCCTAGAAAGGACATATTTGGTTGGGAGAAGGCTACCTTAGATAGCTTAACGGTATGTATGACTAGCTTTTCTCAGGTGTTCAAGGACTTTCCGTACATGGATCACATGTTCCTTAAAGGCTTACGAAAAAATCACCAGGTCATCAATATTGTTGAAAACAAATTTGAATTTAACATCTGAAAGGATAGAATCTAGTAAACGAATCAGAATAGCTGCACCAGAACTGAGCCCAAACGGCAGCCGAACGAATTCATACAGATTCCAATCAGTAATGAAAGCTGCAAGTGGGATAGATCGCTTAGACAAAGGTACCTGGTAATAAGCCTGGTTAAGATACAGTACAGTAAAATATTTAGCCCCTGAAAACCACCCAAAGCAAGTGTGTAAGTCAGGTAATAGGATAGAGTGAAGGACCACCTTACGATTCAAGGCACGATAATCTACAACAGCAGGGAAGCCACCAGAGAGTTTAGGTACCAGGAAAACTGGAGAGGCGTATGGCGAGGTAGAAGGTCGGATGACACCTTCCCTGAGCACTTTTTCGATAATCTTTATTCAGTTCAAGCATACGCGGAGGTGAGAGTCGATAGGAGGAGATATGATAGGCTGGGTATCAGTTAGTTCAATATCATTATCTAGGATATCTGTCAAACCTAACTTACTGGTGAACACTTCAGGAAATTCACTACAAAGGGCACGGATTTCCTCAGCCTTTTCTTTACTCAAATGATCAAGTTGTAAGTCCTCAGTGCTATTAATTTCTTCAAGTACAGACCCAGATACACAAGAGACATTAAAGGTACCCCTAGGAGCATCATTCCAAGTTAAATTTATAGGTGGGAGAAAATTTATAGAAGAATATTTTGTCCTGAAGGTCAAGATTTAATCCATTCTTTGACAAGAACCCAGTTCCTAAAATCGTATTGCAGGATAGATTAGGTACTACAAGGCACGGAATTCTCCAGGTAAAATTTCCTATCCTCAATTTCACCTTCGCAGCCCCAAGAACTTCCATATTATTACCATTAGCAGTGACACATTTTACACCAACAGGTTGTAATGCAGGTAATTTACAGGCAATCTTCAGTTTAGAATACCATGAAAAATTGATCAAGTTCACTACGCTTCCAGAACCTATTAATCCAATTTATGGTTCATTGTTTACTTCAACACTAGTGAAGGTACCTGCAGAAACAACATTACCACATATTCTGTTGCAGTTAAGAGGGCAAATTACTTCATCCAAATTACCTACATTCTCAGAATTTTGAAATTTATAAGACCTATCATTAATTTTCATTCATTTACTACGCCTTTGAAATGAATTAGGGCAGAAATTTTAGTAGGCTTCTTAGAGCCACATAGTTAACAACAAATATCAGGTTTACGGCCTTTGGATGAGCACGAAATCTTAAGGTGCTCAGCAGAACCACACACATAACATTTTTTAAGTTCACACTACAGGACGCTTTAGCATAACCAGAACAATTTGGATTAGTAGAGGGAGTAGGAAGGTGTATAGATCTGGATTGGTCTCTGTGCTTCACATCCTCTGTGAAAGAAGACGCAGCCTATAATTTCATAAAATTAGTGGAACACTTCATAAGGGAAAGATAGGATCTGTAGGAAGGAGATATTCCTTTTAAGATCCGAGCCACAATTTCTTCTTCAGGGACCGAAATCCAGAATACTTTGCAAAATAATTCCAAATCTAGAATATAGGCTAGTAAGTTTTCATGCAGGTACTGTGGTCTAAAGCAATGTTGCGGTATAAGGCTCTGAACAGCTAAAGAAGGAATAAACTTTTCAAGAAGTAACCCATAAAATTGACTAATATTGAGATTTTGAGAAATAGCTTCAGAAATCTCCTTTTTCAAAATTTCTTCACAATGAGAGAACAAGGCTCAAAACATGCCTAAATCATCGATAGAATATACGTTAGCAGACTCAGTTATTTCCACAAGGAACCTCAAAATCTAAGGCATTCCTCAATAGAATTAACAGAGAAATTCTTCACGCCGTGAAACAGTTCTTTCAAAGAATTGTGAAAAGTCCCACTTGCTCGAGATAAAATAGTTTCTAGTACCGGGGTAGCTACGCAACATGCTCCTTGATGAGATGGAGGAGACAAAATTGGGTTTACGTAATCATTTACATAAGTATTGGATCAGTTTTCCTATAAGTAACTGACAGGTTCTCCATTTCTCTACTTGCAATAAGCAAATCAAGATAAGCTGACATACTGAAAGCCAGAGTCGAAAGTCTAGTACACTCACTAATCAATTCGGCATTAGGTTTCGAGGCGAGAAGATCCTGGATGCGCCCAGAATGTTTGTACTCCCTAGCCTTGAGACGATCGATTTGAGACTTAGTAGGAGACTGTTCAATAAACTCTTTCTTAAAAATTTCAATTTCTAGCAATGAAGCATCAATTAAATTCAAGGACTCACCAATCTTCGAGTCATCAAGATGAGACAAATTAATTGGCACATGTAGTTGAACAGAAAGAAAAGCGGCGCACTCAGAAACTGTTCCCCGGGTTCTAACCCGCGACCTCCGATTTCGTACAGCAACTCAGACTTGCGAATATGATGCGGATGGATGACCGGACCGTCAAGAAAGATACACGAAACAAAATCAATTCAAGGATGAGATAAGATAGTTGCTCTTCTTCTTTTACAGGAGAATTTTACACTTTTTACCACACTGTTCTTCCTTCAATCAGTTAGCACCAGATACCGGGCAGTAGACAAAAGATCAATAAAGGATAAACCAACCTACGGGTAGATACGAGCAGAGTGTACACGAATCAAGTAACCACGCTCTGACCCATTACGCAGTCAACACTACAACAACTACGATAACGGCAGTAAAAAAGGAAAACGAACTAGCTGTTACAGCAAATGAGCTAGTTCATAAAGAAAAACGGGAAGCACAATCAGACACCACAAAAACACCACCAAAATAAACAAGAAGAGAAACTTACCTGAAGTGATGGAAAGGTGCCACAGTTTAACCCGTGGATAGATTACTGCAGTACCTGGTATCAAAATGCTAGCTTTCTAAAGAAGAACAACATGTATTTTCTTGAAAGAGAATATAACACGATTCGTTTCAAAAATTAAGATTAAATTTAAAATGGTAACAGGGAAAATGACCACCCAGGAGAATTAAAAAAGAAACAAATATTAAATTATGCTAAGTTTAAAACTCCACGCGAAAATTAAGTTTTCAAATCGTGGTTGACCAACGCAAGAAGGAAAAGGAAATGAACTAGGCATAACTTAAAGTAATATTTTTAGAAGCCTCAACATACCAGAGGAATAGGGTTATATAAAATAATTCTTTTGTTTATTATTTTTCTTTAAAATATTACTTCCTTAACCACGGAGTTCTCTCCAACATGAACGGGTACCGGCAGTCCAGATTATAATTATCACAACGACTGCGTCACAAAGGGAGAATAAGAAACCAAGTATTTTAAAATTAATGGCTCATTTACGAGCTCAAAATTCCATAAGAGCAAGGGGAAATCATCCAATTAAATAGAATCGTCACACTAGATAGCTAGTCTCAGAGAAAGAAAAAAATCATCATTCTTTCAAATCAACAACAACAACCATTAATACCTATCGTCATGGCAACGCACACAGCCATGAACAAAAGCCATTACCGAAAGTTACAACAGTAACAATGGCCCAAACTACGAAACAGCAAAACATAATTTTACAAGTAAAAATCAAGGAAAAATCCCAGAAACAAATCAAAGACAG